>NW_020838057.1:2896075-3049652 GCF_003676395.1 Aethalodelphis obliquidens | reverse complement strand
TATATATATATATATATATATTTTTTTATATATTTTTTTTTTTTTTTTTGGCCGAGCAGGGGCTACTCTTCATTGCAGTGCGCGGGCTTCTTATTGCAGTGGCAGAGCATGGGCTCTAGGGCGCAGGCTCAGTAGTTGTGGCGCATGGGCTTAGTTGCTCCGCGGCGTGTGGGATCTTCCTGGACCAGTGCTCAAACCCGTGTCCCCTGCGTTGGCAGGTGGATTCTTAACCACTGCGCCACCAGGGAAGTCCCTATTTCTAATTTTTTTAGGAAACTCCAAATTTTTTTCTCACAGTGACTGCACCAATTTACATTCCCAGCAACAGTGTACAAGTGTTCCCTTTTCTCCACACCCTCCTCCCAATCATTTAATTTACACACACATAAAAGTAGATATCCCTTTCCCCTCAAAATATGATCATCCCGAATTTGCTGTTTTATAGCACGCTTTCCCCCTTAATAAGTCACGTGCCACCTTGAGAGTTACCAAGCCCACGATATCCCTCCAGCAAGTGAATGACTGGTCTGAGGAAGCCACCTGCAACACAGGTATCTTCTAAGGCATGCTTCTCATACGTTCTGGAACGTCCCAATCACCAGTCTGGGTGATTCTGATTTAGGAGGTCGGGGTGGGGTCTGAGATTCTGCATTTCTACCAAGCACCCGTGGAATCCTGCTTGATGCTGCTGGTCTATGGTTACACTTTGGGCAGCAACATCCTGAAATGATTAATTATTAAATATTCGACCAGCCTCTCTCAAGAGGCTGAACCTTGGAATCTATATTTTCACTACTTTCTCTAGGTGATTCTTTATTATTTTCTCTCTTTTTGTTTTTTGGTGGAGTTTCTTTCTTTTTTGCGGGGGGGGTGGTGGTGGTAGAATATACATAATGTCAAATTTGCCATTTTAACCATTTTATTTATTTATTTATTTTTGGCCTCACCTCGGGGCATGCGGAACTTCCCCACCAGGGATTGAACCTGTGCCCCCTGCAGTGGAAGGTGGAGTGTTAACCACTGGACCACCAAAGAAACCCCATTTTAACCACTTTAAAGTGCACAATTCAACGGCATTATGCACATGCACGATGCTTTGCAACCATCACCGCTCTCTAGTTCCAGAACTTCATCCAAAAAGGAAAGCCCATGCCCAATATCAGTCACTCCCCATTCTCCCCAGCCCATGGCAATCACAGATCTGCTTCCTCCCGCCCCACACCGCTTTGAGGCATGCGTGATCTTATTTTTCCGACGAGGGATGGAACCCATGCCCCCTGCAGTGGAAGCAATGGAGCCCTAACTCCTAGACTGCCAGGGAATTCCCCAGATCTGTTTTCTGTCTCTCCAGGTTCACCTATTCTGGATATTTCATAGAGATGGAATTACTCCATATGTGAATTTTTGTCTCTGGCTCCTTTCACCCAGTATGATGTTTTTAAGGCTCATCTGTGTTGTGGCATGTGTCAGAGATTTATTCATTTTTCCGAGGTGCCTCTTATGTCATCTGTGGGTCGAGAACCAGTTGGATCCTGTCCGGGCAGCGTAGCAGCAGGGGTTGAGAGTACAAACTCTGTAATGTGGTGGCCAGTTACACCTCCTTGGAAAGCCTCACTCTGCTCATCTGTAAAATGGGGATAATAACAGCCCCTCCCTCACAGGACTATTTGCAAAGTGACTGGAGTGTGCTAAGATCTCAGCAACTGTTAGGTACTATTGTTCTTCTGTCTTGCGAATATGCTGTAATCGGTCCAACCAACCTCCTACAGCTGGACATTACGGCTCTTCCTATTTTGCTGCTTTTTCAACAAATGCTGAGACAAACATCTTTAAATATTTTAACACTTGTCCAGTTATTTCTTTAGCATAAAATCCTGGAAGTGGCATTGGCGTGTTAAAATGTTATTTGTATTATGAAATATTTCTGACACGTAGAAAAAGAACAGACAGTGAATACAATGAACTCAGGGCTTCCACCTCCGGGCTTAAAAAACAAAAAAATTACAAATAACAATGTTCTGAGTAGCTTTCCTGGTTGCATCCCTTCCGCTCTGCCCACAGAGGTCGCCACTGGGACTCCCCCGTCCCTTATCATACCCATGCAAGTTTGTGTATAATTTCATGCGTCCACACACAACCCCTGTTTTATGTGTTTTAAAACTGCGTGCATTCGACTATGTAAACTTCTGCAACTAGCAGCATGCTTTAGGGTTGTCCAGGTTGATATACAGAGTGCTGGTTCACTTACTTTCACTGTAGTATGGTGTTCCCCTGTGTAAAGATACCATGATCCATTTAATTCATGCCTCATGTGATGGACATTTAAGCCGCTTCCAGTTTTTCACCCTTACGAACACCACTGTCGCAAGTATTCTTGTGCTTATTTTTTTGTTCACATTTTTGAGAATTTCTCTAGGGTGTACACCCGCTGGTGGAAGGTCTGCACTTTTTTTTTTTTCTTTCGGTACGCTAGCCTCTCACTGTTGTGGCCGCTCCCGTTGCGGAGCACAGGCTCCGGACGCGCAGGCTCAGCGGCCATAGCTCACGGGCCTAGCTGCTCCGCGGCACGTCTTCCCGGACCAGGGCACGAACACGTGTCCCCTGCATTGGCAGGCGGATCCTCAACCACTGCGCCATCAGGGAAGCCCAGGGCTGCACTTTTAAGATTCAGACCTGCTGATAGGACTTTCCCGAATAGCTGAGTTTTTTTGTTGCTGTTGTTTTTTTTAATTAATTTTTATTGGAATTTAGTTGATTTACAGTGTTGTTTCAGTTGAGGTGAGCTTTTTTTTTTTTTTTTTTTTTTTTTCGGAACGCGGGCCTCTCCCGTTGCGGAGCACAGGCTCCGGACGCGCAGGCTCAGCGGCCATGGCTCACGGGGCCAGCCGCTCCGCGGCATGTGGGATCCTCCCGGACCGAGGCACTAACCCGTGTCCCCCGCATCGGCAGGCGGACTCTCAACCACTGCGCCACCAGGGAAGCCCCGAGCTGAGCTTTTTATAGGGTCCTCTCTGCTTGCTGGCTCCCCTTCTCCGGGTGAGGCTGCATCTCTTCTCCGGAGCTATAGCCATCCTTATGGGGGTGGGGGTACCTGGGTTGGGGGTGTCTCCGAGCTGGGGATAGTCCCAGCTGGGGAAAGAACAGAGGATGGGAGCCTGGAAGCACGAGTGAAGGACACCTAGGAGGGTGTTAAGGAAGACCCCTCAAAGAGGGACCAGTGTGGTCCTTATTTTATAGATGCGAGCCTGAGGCCCAGAGACGGCAAGCCACTTCTCCAAAGTCACAGAGTGAAGGATTGCAGAAACCAGCTTCATACATTCATTCCTTCAGCACAAATTAATGAAGCACCTATTCCGTGCCACGCATTGTTCCAAGAGCACAGGATATACAGCGGGCAACAAAACAAAGACCGCCTGCTCCAAGTGTGGGGCTTATTATTCTGGGCGTAATTATGATGAATTACTAATTATGTTTGCCTCTAGGACTGGAGCAGAGGGGTGATCTCAACTGTGGGCGTGGGGGGGTGCCCCATGGGAGCTCCCCATGAGTCAGGGCTTTCTTCAAAGCCCCCACCTATCAATCTCCTTCTTTCTGACCCTTTCACCCACAGAGTGTATTGTGGGTACTCAAAATTAAACAGATTATTTAGGGGAAGAGAAGGTGGTCTAGGAGTGAGGAAGAGAGCGAAAAGCCCTTTGTACCGGGCAGGGTTGTCAATAAAGTTTTGTCGCCTTGGCAACCGCTGGCCCAGACAGGCGGGGGGAAGGAGGTGCGCGCGCATTCACCCCCCCTCCCGTCCTCCCCTGCTTTCTCCCTCTGGTGGTCGAAGGTTTCGCCACAGAAAAAGAACAGGGAGGTCGCGACTCTATGGTGACAGGCGGAGACCTTAGCCAATGGAAGCATGAGTCGCTCCAAGGCCAACCAATCACATACGGGCTCTGGAGCAGGCGGTACCCGCCCTCTTTCCACTTGGACCCAAATAACCCGACCCAAACCCGCGTTTCTCCCGGAGCGACGACGCTTTCGGCCAATGAGGGCGTCGACTTTGGGCCGTGGGCGGGGATACGTCTCCATGGCAGCGCCGGAAGGACAGCGGCGGCAGCCACTGGGTGCAGTTGGCGGCTCTCAACAGCAGCGAGGGCGACGCGGAGTTTTTTAGGGGCGCTGACCGTGGGGCGGGCAGGGAGGGGCAGAGCGGAGTCCGGCCAACGGGAGCGGCGCAAGCTTCAGAGCGACTGAAGAGTGGCGGCGACCTTGGCCAATGGAAGGCCGTGACGGCCGTTGCGAGGCGGGCCCGGCTGGGCAGACGGGAGGCGCGGCGACCGTGTCTGAAGAGAGCTGGAGAAGGCTGTGGGAGGTGGTGGCAGCCGCAGCGCGGGCGCCTGAGGAGGAGGAGGAGGAGGAGAAGCGGGTGAGGGGCGGCGCGGGGCCCGACTTCTGAGCCCCCTCTCGGCCCCCGCCCCGCGCCGCCTTGGCTCCCGGTCGTCCCCAGCCCCGACTGTCCCCCTCCCCGCCCGGCCCCTCCTCGTGTCCAGGCGCCCACGTCTCCTGGCCCTTCGGCGAGCCTCAGGCTGCTCTCGGCGCCCAGCCCCTTTCCTGTGCTTCCTTACCCAGGCCCCGCTCTCGCGCTCCAGGCCCTTCCCTGGACCCTCAGCTCGCCCTCTGACTCTACACTCCCCTCCCTGGGTCTCAGGCCCTTCTCCTGCACTTTCCCTGCCTCCCCAGGCTCCTGTCTGCTTCCCCCAATTTCCCTGTGGACCTCAGGCCTTTCCCCTGGATTCTCACTGTCTACCCAGATCCTTCCCTGGAGCCCAGGCTCTCTTCTCGCGGCTCTTCTGTGCTCCTCCCTGGATCCCTAGGACTTGCCCCTGTCCCTGTTTGCTTCTCCAAGCCCCGTTCTGGAACCCCTAGGTCCCCCTATACCATCTCAGGACCCTCCCTGGACCTCCAGGTCCTTCTCTACTTTCGTTGGACCCCTGGTCTCCCTGCTAGCTTTCCTGGGGTCCTCCCTGGATCCCCAAGCCTTCCCGCAGCCCTCGGTCTCCCCCGCAGGCACCCCCGCCCCTTCTCCCTGCCCCAGCTCCCTCCCTGTGGTGTCCGTATTACCCGCTTGCCCCTCTGCAGCTTCCGTTCTGTCCCAGCGCCTTCCCGCAGCGCCCCCTCTTTATTTATCCCCAGCCTGCGTGCCTTCTCGACCCCCTTTCCCAGCTGCTCTAGCTCCTGATCTCTTTCCAGCTCCCCTTTCCTCGCCGTCCCCCATCTGCTCTCCCTGAAGCACCGTGGTGTCGGTGCCCACCAGGCCCTCTGCAGTCGGGGTTAGGAGGCTTGTTTTGTTTCGTTTTGCTAATCCCCGTCTTTCTCCTCTTTTTTTATGGGCCTCTTCTGCCTCTCCACACCGTTCCTTTTCTCTCCCCCCCTCCCCCCGCTTTGTCCTCTGTGCCCCTCCCTCCCCCGGAATCCTTGGAGAGAGAGCAGGTGCTGGGATCCTTCCTCTGCTCTCCCTCCCCTCACCCGCCTCCGACTCGGGCTGCCTGGGGTTTCACCCAGAGCCTTCTGAGGACTCCCAAGGGCTGCTGGGGATGGGGGTGGAGGCCAAGCCCAGGAGAGAGTGGGGATGGGCAGAGGAACAAGCAGTTCTGGTTGGGCAGGAAGCCTGGGCTTTTTCCTTGGTGAGGGCCAGAGGTGGAGCTGCTGGGTCCCCCTTGACTTCCACCTCCTGCAGGACTAAGCCTTTAGGGTTATCCCAGACTGCCAATTAATCAGCCTTCCGTGAGCCAATTGGCACGTTTGCGTGTGTGTGTGTGTGTGTGTGTGTGTGTGTGTGTGTGTGTGTGTGTGTGGTGTGTATGGGGGTCCTGGGGAATCTACGTGTGCGCACAGGGTCTGCGAGTGTGTGCACGTGGCGGGGCTGTCATAGGTGGTTGGAGGAGATGCAGCTACTAACGATGGTGGCTGGCATTTCTTTGGGGATCTCCCCATTGTCAGAAGCACTTGTTGCATTTCATCTTCACCGAGAGCTCTGTGAAGTCAGTATTGCTTTTCTCCCTGCTTTATAGATGAGGAGACTGAAGGGCTTGCCTAAGTCTCACACAACCTATAAGTGACATAGAGCAGGCACACGCCCGGGGCACCGCCCCTGCCCCTGCCCTGAGCTCTCCACTCTCCGCAGGAGGCAGCATGGTGCCTGGGGCACCATGGGCCCCGACAGAGTGACAGCCAGGGAACTGTGTGAGAATGACGACCTCGCCACCAGCCTCGTCCTGGACCCCTACCTCGGCTTCCGCACCCATAAGATGAACGTCAGGTGAGGCGACCTGGGGGAGGGTGACCGAGGGCTCGGGACCCCTTCCTTCCACTGCCACCCCTCAGCCCCATCCTCCTCTCAGCTCCGAGTGGGGGTGGGGGTGGGGCCTGGGAAGGCCCAGAGGGAATAGGCCAAGGCCCTGGGACCCAGGCGTGCCCTCTCCCCCAGCCCCGTGCCCCCCCTGCGGCGACAGCACCACCTGCGCTCAGCGCTGGAGGCCTTCCTGAGGCAGCGGGACCTGGAGGCTGCGTACCGGGCCCTGACGCTGGGAGGCTGGATGGCCCACTACTTCCAGAGCCGGGGCCCGCGGCAGGAGGCTGCCCTCAAGACCCACGTGAGGGAGCCCTTCCCTTCCCTCCCCTCGGCCCTCGTGTTCTCCCCGTCTCCTCTGCCTGTCCTGGGTCCTCCGCCCTGCCGGGCAGACCTTCAGCACAGCTCCCTGGGACTCCCTGACTTCCTAGCCATTGGGACCATCTGAGGCAAGGCTCAGAGAATCCTAGGAAAGGAGAGCTGGGGGGCCCTCTAAGATGGAGTCTAACTTCTTCATTTGACAGATGAGGAAACTGAGGCCCCGAGAGGGGAAGTGAGTTCCCTGAGACCACACAGCGAGTCAGTGGCAGAGCAGGACTAGAACCCAGGAGAGAGGGCCGAGGACGACCCTGCCCCACGTCCTCACCCTGCCACCCCTCACCTCCCCCAGATCTATCGCTACCTCCGAGCCTTCCTGCCTGAAAGCGGCTTCACCATCTTGCCCTGTACCCGTTATTCCATGGAGACAAATGGAGCCAAGATTGTGTCTACCCGCGCTTGGTAAGAGGGCAGAACATGCCTCCCAGGGCCCCAGGCCTGACAGGAGGCATCCCTCCCTGGGGGCTGCTGGGGGAGGAAACCCCCTCCTTTCTGGAGGAGACTGGACACTCGGGACAGGGCCATGAAGATGTCTGTGTTGAGAGAAAGGAGGCCGGGTCTGGTCCCCCAAGACCCTCCTGGCCCACCACGGCCCTGCTGGGAGATGAGATCCCCTCGAGACCCAGGCTCTCTGGGGCTGCCAAGAAAGGACTGATCTTGTACCCAGGACTGTGCTGTCTTTTTTTTCATCCCCACTGGAGCCCCTGCTGCGTAGCAATCGCTGCTGGGTACGGGGCAGGACCGTGAACAAGAGGACCCTGCCCACTGCTCACATTCTAGCGGGAAGGCAGGTGGTAGCTGAGTGAGCGCACAGGGCTGACCACAGCTGCTCAGTGAGTCCTGAGCCTGCCCGGGAATTTTGAGAGTGTTCCTGGGAGCCAGGCCTAGGCTGAGGCCCGGAGGATGAGCCAAAGGGTCTAGTGAAGAGTGCGGGGGCGCCTGTGGGGACTTCCGGGCAGGACTGGACTGCGAGAGGCCGAGGCAGTGGGCACTGGAGGCTGGAGGAACCGAGAGCGGGAGAGGATGCGGGTCAGGCTTTCAGGAGGTGGAGGGTGCCGCGCCTGCGCAGGTGTAGAGGCAACGGTGGGTGAATTTCAGATTTGGGAGCTGGAACGCGGTGGCTGGTGCGTCCCATCGATTCTTCCCGCCGGAGGCCTGGGATGAGGGGCCCCTGTCCCCAGCACTGGTGGTCAGGGAGGTGCTCACAGACCCACCACCTGGCTTCTGGGCAGGAAAAAGAACGAAAAGTTGGAGCTGCTGGTGGGCTGCATCGCAGAGCTGCGGGAGGCGGACGAGGGGCTGCTGAGGGCCGGGGAGAATGACTTCAGTATCATGTACTCCACCCGCAAGCGCAGCGCTCAGCTGTGGCTCGGCCCGGCCGCCTTCATCAACCACGGTGGGGACGAGGAGGGGGCTGGGGGGGCCGGAGGGGGCAGTGGGGGCGGGGCCGGGGGCGGGGTGGTGCGAGGAGCCAGCGGGGGAGGGGTTGAGCCCCGGCTCTCTGGCTCGCTGACCCAGTTCTCTTCTCTCCCCGCGACCCCCCAACTGGCTCCAGACTGCAAACCCAACTGCAAGGTGAGACCTGGGGACCCCCGTTCGCAGGAATGGGCACGAGGGAGGGGCTTTCTGCTCGGCGAATAGCCAGAAACTGTCCCGGGTCTCCCCGTCTGACAAAGTAGTTTCCCACCCCTGGCTGTGCAGCACTGGCGCTTGTGCGATTGTCAGAGGAGGGAGGGGCTCTGGTTAAAGTCACACTGGAACCCAGGCTGCCACCTGCTGGCCACATTCTCCCTTCTCTGAACCTGGGCGGGGGGCTGGGCCAGTTTGGCGGGATTGTGGTGATGGGGAGACACAAAGTGCCCCTGCCTGTGCCATGGGCCCCGGGCTTCCCAGGGAGACACCCACGGCAGCTGTGATAGCAGGAGGCTGGGGAGGGCCTCCTGGGGTGGGGTCAGAGCAAGCGCTGCCCTGGAGGACAAGGACTCTTCCCGATAGGAGGTTCTGGGAGGCCACCCCCCACCCTGTGCTGCGTGTGGAGCACGGAGCAGTGAGAGAGAGGAGTTGTGGGGAGGTGGCCCCTGTAAGGCCTTGGGTGTGCACCCTGCCAAGTGTGGGGCTCACCTGGCCGCCCTTGGGACCCCAGGGGTGTGGGAGGGTTTGAGTCCTGGCTCTGCTGCCCTGGCCCTGTTTTCTCTTCTCGGATGGGAAACGGGGAGAACTTGCCTCCTGGGACAGTTGTGAAGGCTGGGTGTGTGTCAGCGTCCTGTGACTCTGCACACTGTTCCGTGGGTTTCGGGGCACAGACGCTGGATAGGATGGAGAGTCAAGCAAAGCTCGGTGAGGTGGGGGTCAGCCACCACGTGGTGTGGAACCGCAGGCTGCATGCAAGTGACGCTGGAGCTAGGCGTTGAAGGAGGAGTAGGATTTTTCTAGGTGTTGAGGGCAAATGGGGCCGCTTTAGGGCATCTTAGAGGGGAGGCGCCACACCGGAGAGCGAGGAGGCACAGTAGCTCCCGCCTCGTGTGTCAGCATGAGCTGGGTCTGCCCCGTGGAGGCTCCCACGGGGTGAGTGAAGGGGGCTTGGTTCTCAGAGGCCCTGGTGCCGCTGCTCTGGGAGCTTCGGGGGTGGCCCTGGCAGGTGGCCTGGGGCAGAGCTGCGTAGGAGGTGATGAGGGGCAGCTGGAGTCTCAGGGAGGCAGGGAAAGAGGACGCCCAACACTGCCCGCTCGGGAGGTGCCGGCCAGTTGTCCTGGCGTCAGGCGGGTGGGCGGGCGGCCAGGGGCACTCCCAGGTGTGTGTCAGGCTAGGATGGACAGATGGGTGGGCGGGCAGATGGATGGATGGGAGTGCTGCCTCTCCCAAATGGGGAGCTTGGAGTCAGGAGCAGGCAGGCGAGAGGGGTGGCGATCCTGGACTGGGGCTGCGGGGTGGACACAGGCCTCGGGGAGGGCAGGATGCAGAGCCAGGCAGAGGCGCACATCTCGGCCACTGAGGTGCAGGCTGGCAGGGTGTCTCAGAGGAGCCCAAGAAGGAGTGCTGGAGGGAGCAGTTCTTGTGCGCGCTGCCAGAGGCTGGTTAGGTCATGTCCTGCAGGGAGGGTGGGAGCCAGCGAAACGGGGGAGGGTCAGGGAGTGCATGCTGAGGGCAGGCTGTGGGCAGGGCTCTTCCCTGGGCTCCCGGCGCTGCCCATCCTAGGGGGACCCTTGAGGCCAGGGTGCCAGCCAGGCGGGGTGGAGCCAGGCCACCCCCAGGACAGGGCGCTGAGCCTCCTGGCCCCTAGTTCGTACCTGCAGATGGGAACGCAGCCTGCGTGAAGGTGCTCCGGGACATCGAGCCAGGGGACGAGGTGACATGCTTCTACGGCGAAGGCTTCTTCGGTGAAAAGAATGAGCACTGTGAATGCTACACCTGCGAGAGGTGGGGATGGCCTGCAGGAAGGGACACGGTCCCTGGGATCCTGGGAACCAGAAGTGCATCCTCAGGGCCCACCCCTCCCTCCCTCCTCATTTCCCTCCCATCCTTAGGAGAGGCGAAGGAGCTTTCCGACTGCAGCCCAAGGAGCCCCTGCCGCCCCGGCCCATGGACAAGTATGAGCTCCGGGAGACGAAGCGGCGGCTGCAGCAGGGCCTGGATGGCCCCCGGGCCTGTGCCCACCCACCCCCGCTGCGCCGGGACCTGTTCTGCGGTGAGTGTGGGGCGAGGACCCTGTCCTGTTGGCCTGTCTTCATCAGCTGCTCCCCCAGCCCCAGCCCCTTCTCTGCCCTCCTCTCGTCTTGTCCCTCCTGGTACCCCCACTTGGTCCCCCAGACAGGACTTCACTCCTGAACATCCTCTCTTCATCTGTCCCCCTCTGAAGAGCATCGGGCAGGGGTGGGGGGGGTGGCGGCTGGCCTGAGGAGGAGCTCTTCCCCTCTGAAGAGGCCTTGCTCACACAGCTGCCCTTTTCTCTCCCCACTCCCCCTCCCTTGGGCCTCCACAGCTGCCTGCCAGCCCCTGCGCCCCCCGCCCTGCGGCGCCCGCCCCGATGCCTCACCCCTCTGGCTCCAGTGGCTGCCTCAGCCCCAGCTCCGGGTGCGCCCCCGGAGGCGCCGACGCCCCCAGCCCCGGCGGGCCCCGGCGCCCCCCGTTCTCCGTGCTGCCCGCGTCTCCCTGCACCGATGGGGAGGCTGTGGCCCCCACTGCTGCCTGCGGGCGGAGGCCCTAGTGGCTCTGGGGCCGGCTGCCCGTGCCCGCTGGGCCCCCCAGCAGGACTGGCACTGGGCCCGGCGCTACGGGCTGCCTTACGTGGTACGTGTGGATCTGAGCCGTGTGGCCCCGGCCCCGCCTGCCACTGCCACTCCCATCCCCGCCGGGACCCCAGGCCCCATCCCCATCCCCAAGCAGGCCCTTGCCTTTGCCCCCTTCTCCCCACCCAAGCGCCTGCGGCTCGTGGTCAGCCATGGCTCCATTGACCTGGATGTCAACGGTGATGGGCCGTGACGGGCTGGACAGGGAGGCCCAGGCTGGGAGAGGAGGGCGTCCCTCCTGGTCCCCTCTGCCCTGAGTTCTCAGTAACCGACCTCCAGAAGGAGCTCTTGGACCTCTGGGAGGGCGTTGACTTTCAACCCCAGCACAGCTCTGACCCCCGGGGCGGGTTGGTTTGGACACCCCCTGGGGATCTGACCCCTGACCCTTCGTGACTGCTGACCCCTGAGCCACCCCCATCCTAGCAGGGAGCCCTGGTCATTGCCGCCCTCCCACCCCAGCCCCAGCCTCAGGGCTGAAGGAGCTGTTCCCTCCCCACCCGCCTTCTCCTGCCCAGGGAGCAAAGCCATAAGGGGTGGGGGCCGCCCCGTGGCTTCTCCAAAGAAGCCCAGGCCTCGGGAGGAGGTGGAACTGACATGGGCTGGCGTTCCCTAGACACTGCCCTACAGAGGGGAGTCAGTGAGCTCTCGGCTCTGTGTCTGAGGTGGGGGGCGACGAGGGGGCGGCCAGGGGCATGTCCCCACCACCCCCGTGGGTCTCAGGGAGGCCGGTGCGACCTCATCTTTCTCATGGTGCTATCCCTGGTGCTACTGGGCTGTGGGGGCTCCCTCCCCTCCCCCACGCCAGAATGGGGTATGTTGGGGGATTGGAAGCACTTGAACTTTCTATTTTATTTTATTAAAACCTTGTCATAAGCAGTGCCCTGGGAAGCATTTCATCTTGATTTACATTTTGAAGTGATGTCCGTTGGGAGGGTGAGACCCTCCGCCTTGCTGGGGAGACCAGACCGGGAGGAAGCAGCCCAGACTTTGGGCGCTGAAAGCTTTGGAAGGGTGGAAGGGCAGTGGGCTCTGAGGATGGCCGAGAACAGAGGCGCAAACTGTGCTCATAAAGAACGCTTTCAGTCCCATCTTCTCACCCAGGTGGGGAGTCTCCCCATTTTTCAGATGAGATTAGTGAGGTCCAGCAATTAGAGTGACTTGTCCCGGGTCACCTGGGGCCAGATCACCCTTGTCTGAAGTCAGAGCCCCTCCCAGATCTCACGTGTGTCATCTCGGTTGGCCTGGCTCTGTGAGGCCAGGACAGTGAATCTTCTTGTTTCTTCTGATCCAGTTCAGTTCTCAGTTCTCCAACCAGGGATTCAACCCGGGCCACAGCAGTGAAAGCCCAGAATCCTAACTACTAGGCCACCAGGGAACTCCCCCCCATCGTCTCTTAATTCTCACCTCAACCCCCATTCTACAGAAGGAAATACTAACAGCTTAAAATCAGTGAGTGCTTCCTGGTACTAGGCACCCGCTGCAAAGCGTCTTGTGGATATGTTTTTTTTGTTCATTGAGGCCTTACAGCCATTTCATGAGGACAAGCCAGGAACGTCTGAGGGTCGTGTGTGGGCTGCAGGCCCCAGTTTATCTCCTCCATGTCGACCGGCCTTGGAAAAGTTTACCCTGGAGGCTGATGAGGCCAGGCCATATGCATGAGGGACATGGGGGTGCTGAGAAGAGGGAGTGAACACACATGGAGAGGCTGCAGGAAGACTTGGGTGGGCCAAGGAGATGGCCCAGGAAGGGGCACTTCCACAGTGGACCTGGGGGTGGGGATGGGGACAGTTCAAAGCAGGTAACTTTTTTTTTTTTTACTTTAAAATTCATATTATTTATGTATAGCCTGCTTCATCCCTTTCAGAATGAGAAAATGTGTCTTTCTTCCATGCAAATCCTACTGAACCCTCCTAGTTTTCTCCCTCAGGTTAAAAATGAGGGAGAGGGCCTCCCAGTCAGCAAGTGGTAACGAAGAGAATGAAGAGAGATGGTTGACACAGTCGCTAAAGAACTTGTCCCTCTAGACAAGCAGAAATTCATGGCTTCTCGGCAAATATGACAGCAGAGTAAGGAGGCTTAGCCTGGATGGACATTGGAGGTTCCAAGAACCTCCTGGAATCCCATTTCAAATGTAGTAACTGCGTATTCACAGGCGTGTTCTTGGCGCAGAGGGTTTAGAGCCTTCATCCAACTCTCAAAAGTGTCTGGAACCCAAAACACGAAGATTAAGAACCAGTGATCGGGGTCTCTCACTCTCAACACTGCTGCTGTCTTGAGCTGCTAATCCTGTGTCACAGGACGAGGAGTGGCCTCTCAGGCCTCCACCCACGAGTTGCCAGTAGCATCCCCTTAGTGGTGACAGAAATACCTGTGATCATTGCCAAATGTACCCCTAGAGGTCAAAGCCAGCCCCCAGTGGGAACCACTGGGCTAGAGTGACAGGATGACAGGGAAGGAAGACCTCCAGGACAGTAACTACAGCTGACACTGGTCACAGGTTCTGTGCATCTGGCATCAGCCTTCACAGCAGTGCCACCAAGATCACCCCCCTGCCTTTGCAGGTAGTCGGAGGGCAGGCACGTCTGCCTGAGGCCGCACAGCTGGTACGTGGACAGAGCCCGCCTTGCTGCCAGGTTTCTGCCTCAACCACCAGGTAGATGGAGCCCCAACCACGATAGGGAAGTGAGAGGAGTGTGTGTTGGGTCCAGTGAGCTGGCGGGCCCTGGGATGTTTGGGTGGAGCTGGGGCTTGGGAACCCCAGGGGGAGGGTCGAAGGGTCAAGGTCAAGCTGAGAACCCCGTCATACACTTGGGGGCCAGAGCAAGGAAACGGGGAATCTGGCTGGGGGAGGAGGAGGAGGGAGTTGAAAGAAACAGGAAATAATTACAGGCCAGAGTCTCAGGAAGCCCCGCACTCTGCAGTGCCTTCCCCAAAGCTTTCTAAGTTCCCCTCCTTGGGTTACTGGGACAGCAGGGAGCCAGGCAGGACATCCCAATCCTGGATCCCATTTCTCCCCTTGGGGGAGCTCTCTGATGCTTTTACCCTGTGCATGGGGCTGACCAGATGCCTGCAGGAGCTCCAGGGCCCTGTTGATGGTGTTGGTCATCCTGGGGTTGCTGATCCAGGAGGGCAGCTGACGATCAGTCACCCCCACCTCCAACATGATATTGGGCACCAGAATCAGGCCAACATGAGGACTCTGAGTGCCTCAAATTAGTTACATAGAGAACCCACACACCCTGAGGACGGCTGCACTGGACGCTGTCCTGGCTTGTGACACAGCATCACCCTCCCCACGGCCCTGTGAAGTCTAGGTGTCGTTATCACTGTATTTTAGGTGAGAAGGCCACAGTGCAGAGGGCTTAGGAAGTTTGTCTGGGGCCACAAGGCTGGCAAGCTTCAGGGCCAGGACTTGAACCCATTCTCAGAGCTCAACCAGGCTCTGAGATCCTTGGGATGGGAAAGAGGCAGACACCAGAGGGGAGGCTGAGGCCGTGCCCACTGGAGACTCAGGGCTTGTTTCAGCAGTGGCTTCCGTGGGATGGGGGAGTGGGTGGAGACAAGGGCCAGAGCAGTGCCTGGAGGGTTCATGGAGCAACGGGTGAAGGGCACCGAGTGGTTTTGTGATTTTGACCGGGAAGCACCTGACCCTTTCAGTAGACTGGGAGGAAGGAGCTGCAGAGGGAGGGGAAGAGGGTAAGTGTGCGGTTGATGGGCTGGGACTGGGAGGGGGTAGCAAGGAGAGGAGGAGGAGAGCAGGGATGCAGGTTGTGAGGAGGGATGGGGAAGTCAGTTTCCTTTGTCCCGGGAGGCTGTTTCGGGACAGTGAGCTTGACATTGGGGGTTTCAGGATCTGGGCGGGCGAAGATGACCCAGGAGCCTAGGAAGAGGTGTTCAGAGCCAGAGTTTGGGGCCTGAGAGTGTTGGCCCAGCCAGCTGGAAGTGAAGTGGGTCTGGCCCTGCCCTGGGTTCAGGCATCCATAGGGCAGTGGTGGCCAGAAGGGAAGCCAGGAGTGTAAGAATGTCCCAGGAGTGGTCAAGGGATGGTGGCAGGGATCCTGGCCCCAGAGGGAAAGAAGGGGGAACTGGGAGGGGCTGCTGGCCCGCAGGGCGAGAACACACTGCCAGCACTGGCGCTCTGGTGAGGTCGGGAGGCTGGCTGTGGCCGCACAGGTGTCAGGCCTTGTGCTTGGATGCTACCTGGATGACCCCACCAAGTGCTCAGACAGCCGCCAGCCCCACTCATTCGGTGACTCAGAGCTGCCTGGTCTGCGTGGCATCGCGGCGTTCCTTCTTTCCTGCAGCAGCGCCACCTCTGTGCAGGCCAGAGGTCTGCAGGTCGGGGGAGGTCACATGAACGACTCACCCCCTCCTGTAGCTTCCAGCCTGTCTGTCTGAGTCCACACCCCATGCCCTCATTTGCCCCTCTGCCTCTCAGGTTGTGGTCTGAGAGAGGGGGCCCGGGGCCAAGGTTTCGGGTGGGGCCATCCTGGGAGATGGCACATCTGGGGTGTGCCCTGGGTAGGGGGATGAGGGCAGCATAGAGGGGGTGAGGGGAGTGGATGGAGCCAGTTCTCCCCTGAGCTTACCCAGCCCCCCCATCATTCCACCCCACCTGAGAATGGGATTTTGCACCATCTCTGTTGACAGCTGGGGAAACTGAGGTGACGCAGGTCAGGAGGTTTGTCCAGGGCCACCCAGTAAGTTGTCATATGATTAGTAATAGCCACCTTTGAACCCTGGGGTTGAATGGAGACCTCATGAGATCACTTCAGGCAGAGTCTGGGGGTCCAGGCTGCCCCAGGAGACTGACAGCTTCAGGCAGAAAGTCAAATCCACCGCCACCCTGATGCCCAGGACTCATGCCCATCTAGGTCAGGCTAGAAGCCCCAGGCTCTGAGCTCTGTCAAGGGTCACTCCTCAGCCTGGCTCGGGGTGGGGGGGAGGGGGGAGGGGGGGAGGGAGGTGGTTGGAGAGGTGACATTTTAAGGGGCATCTGGAATCAGGATGAATCTCAGCATTGTGGTCCCTGAGCTTGGCTGAGGGCAGGCCCAGAGCCCGAGTGGGGCGGGAGCGAAGAAGAATTTATCCTGGAGCTCTGAGCGTCCTGGAGGAGCTCGCAGTCAGGAACGGGCTGGCAGGAGAGACTGAAGTGACGTGTGTTTGATCAGAGGAGAAAAGGCTGCTCCTGGCTGTGGACAGGGCGCTCCAAAGACCTAGGGGACCAGCGCAGAGCACCCTGTTGGGAGGGGCTCATGTGATGGGGTTGGGGATGTACTGGGAGGGATGTGGAGTCAAAGGGGACAGGGGAGTGAGGGAGTGGTGGCAAGCCGGGAAGGGTGGGGAGCAGGGGAGGGAGTGATGGGGTCAGCGCTGGGTGGTATATAAAAGACTCCTTGGAACTTGAGATGGGATGGAAGGGGTGGGGCAGGAAGTCCAGGAGCCAGCTGGGGAGGTGGTCCAGGAGGGGAAGAGGATCCTGAAGGTGGAGGTGGAGGGAGGACTTGGGTGACAGGTAGGTGTGGGGACTGAGAGGCAGGAGGACCCTGGAACTGTCCTGGTGGGCAAGTGTTGGGACTCAAAGAGCCAAGGGAGACCCTGCTGAGAAGAGACTGCTGCCTGCTGGAGGGGGGAAGGTGGGAAGGGGGTGGGAGCGGGGGGCTCAGCTTGCTCCTACCCTGACTGTCCTCCCTCCATACCAGCCCTGATGGAGCCCAGTCCTCCCTCACCCCTCCCATGATTAGAACCAGTAGTGTTGGCTACAGGGCACAGACAGGGAGGATCTCCCGACGCCCCCGTGCGCACCTCACTGACCAGACATTAAGAAGAAATATCAGCAATAACATAGCTTTATTTGTAGCTTAAAGATGGGGCAGGGTTTGGGGTGGTGGGGCCCGGAAGATGAGAGAATTGGGGGTGATGACACTGATACTGATCCCTCGGAGAAGCCGCCCTCGGGCCGTTAGATTTTGGCAGCGAAAGTCCCGTCCTTGATCTCGGTCCAGCGCTGCACCTGGGGTGGGGGTGGGGGGTAGGATGGAGGAAGGTGGGGAGCGGGCGCTTGCTCAGCTCAGCCGGCCCATCCACCCTCGCCCGGCCCGTCTGTGCGCTGCCCCTCTGTCCGCTCACCCAGCTCATGGGGCACAGCGCGTGGAACACGCGAAAGTAATACTCGCAGTGCTGTGTGCTTTTCCCTCGGCGCCTCATCCTCTTAACGCAGGGATGGTAGTCTGCCGAGTGGGGCGGGGGGGGGGGGGGGGGGGGGGGGGCGGGGGGGGGGGCGGGGTCGCAAGCACGCCCCGCCCCCTCCACGCCAAGGCCGCGCCCTCCAGAAAGGTCCAGCTGCAGACCCGCCTCCTCCCCGCAAGGCCTCGTCTATTCTGTCACCCCACCCTTCCGCGACTTGATCGCACGCCTCCAGAATAGGCCCCGACCTTCCACTGATCGGTCCCGCCCTATCATACAAGGCCCCTCCCCTCCCAGGTAGGTCCCGCCCCTTCAGACCGTGGTCCACTCCACCTCCCACCCCAACGGTCTCCGCCCCCGCGGCGAGTCCAGGACCCTCTCCTCGTCCTCAGGTGGGGCGCGCCCCTTCCTGCCTCCCACCTTCTCTCACCCGCTCCCCCTAACTTGGCCCGCGAGGTTTTACCCAGCAAGTTCTGGTAACAGTTACGGGTCTGGTTCTGCTTGGGGAAGCGCGGGTCGAAGGGTGCCGTTGGCTATCTCCCCTTTCAGGGCTTTGGGCAATCAATACCCAACATCCACGAAGGCGGCGTCTCCTGCGGGGAGGGATGGGGTTCTGTGGGGCCTAGGGGGCGCCCCTCGCTCCGACCCGCACTCAGCTCCTGACCCCCACCACGAAACCCAGCCCCCGTTCCCACCCGTCCTGCCCTCACCAGGCTGATGTCAGCGGGTCACTGGCTCAGCTGTGCTTGTGGCGCCGTCCGGGGACACCCTCGCTTCTGAGTCTCGAGGGTCCCAGCCCAGGAAAAACACGACCCCTCCCGGTCGCATTGGCTGGGACCCCCGGAGCCCCAACCAATGGACGCCGTTGCGCCGTTGCGTTGGGACGCGGGGCGGGGTCGGTGTGGACCCGCCTCCCCCGCCGCGACTCCCACCTCCGGCCCGACACCCCCACTTGGGGCCGGCGCTCACACACAGGCACCCGGGCGCTGCTCTTGCCGAGTCTCAGGCTCACGCTTTTAATCTCTGCGAAACTGGGCCACCACGCGGGCTCTCCCTCGACCCACCCCCCGCCCCCCCCAATATATAAAGATATAGATAGCTCTGGTCTCTACCGGAGAAGGAGCATCCCCGCCCGGCCTTTCCAGGACCCTGATTCTTACAGTAGAGGTGCACAACACCTAGGGGCCTGTGAGGAAGAGGAAAGAGACAGGGTGGGGTCCGGGCTCCTGGACGCCAGCGCCAGGTATAAGGCTGATCTGCAGGGTTCAGGGGCTACCTGGCCCCGCTGGGCTCCTCTGGACACTTCGGCGACTGAGGTTGAGTCCCCCGCATCCCGCTATTGAGGCCGCTGGGAACCGTGCATGCTGCAGAGAGAAAGCCAGAGAGGGCTTTGCGGGATCGGCAGGGAGAGAGTAGTAACTGCTCAATAAATACATGCTGATGGGGGGCAGGGGGCGTGGTCCTGCTCCAGGGCCCGCCAAGCCTGAGCTGGAATCCACGTTTCCACCAGTGTCCCTCCTAGGTTTCTCTCCCTCCTGCCTCCTTAATATCAAGTCTGACTCTGGATCCTTTGCCCCAACATCCAAACGCACTAATATCTCTTTCCTCTTAAGAAGCCCTCTTTTGTCCCACATCCTATACCAGCTTCCTCTTCAGGTCCCTCCTCCCCTTCCAGCAGATCACTTGGAAAGAGCTGGTCTACTCCTTCTCTCCGATTCCCCTCTTTACATACATGTGTATGTATACAAGTAGTGGGAAAATACACATCCCATGAAATTTACCATTGTAACAATTTTAAAGTGTACAATTCAGTGGCATAAATTACATTCATAATGTTGTGCAAGCACCACCACTACCTAGCTCCCAGGACATATTCATCACCCCAAAAGGAAACCCCCAAATCCATTAAGCAGTCACTTCCCGTTCCTCCCATCCCTTGCAGCTTCTGGCAGCCACCAATCTGCTTCGTGTCTCTTCGGATTTGCCTCTTCTGGACATTTCTTGCAAACGAAAATCGTACACTGTGTGGCCTTTTGTGTCTAGCTCCTTTCGCTCAGCCACATGTTTTCAAGAGTTGCAGCATGGTGATCCACTTCCTGTGCTCCCTTAAGCCTGCCCCACTCAGGTCTTCGTCCCCACCAGGTCACCTCCTTGCTGTTACATCCAGAGGTCCTCTCTCGTCCTGTCTTCCTTCACCTGCTCGTGGCATCTGACACGGCTGCCCTCACGATGCTCCTCATTTTCTTCACCTGGTGTTCAGGATGCTGTTCAGTGTTCACTCTCTGACTATGGTGCCCCTTTCCCTAAACACCTTGGCCTCTGTCTCCACCTGCAGTCACTCGCTGGTGACCTCCAGTCTCATAGCTTGCAGCAACCATCCATTTGCTGATGGTTCCCCAAATCATTCCAGACTCATGTGTCCAGCTGCGTACCCCGCATCCTCACCTGACATCTCAGAATCAAGATGTCCAAAATGGAATTCCTGATCTTGTCCCTGACATCTACTCCACTCACAGCCTCCTTGACTGCTGCATCTTCCCAGTGGCTCAGATCCCAAACCTCAATGTCATGTCAACATGCCCAATCCACGAGCTGATCCGTTGGCTCAACCATCAAAGTATCTCTGGAACCCCACCACTTCTCAATACCTCCATTCCTTCCCCTCTTGTCCAAGCCACCATCATCTTGTTCCTGCGTCATTGCAACTGCCTCCCCACTCTTCTCCCGGCATCCACCCTTCCTCCTCTACCTTCTCCACACTTCAGCCAGAGAGAGTCCTTTCTAACATACAGCAACTCCAGCTGTTCTGCTCAAAACCTCCAGTTTGCTCAGCATCAAACCCAAAGTACTTAAGATGGCCCCACATGATGGTGCCACCCTCGTGACTCCTGTGACCACAATTCCTACTCTGGGCTGTCCTGGAGCTCCCTCTTGGTCCAGCACATCGTACACATTCCTGCCTCAGGGACTTTGCAGTGGTTGTTCCTTCTGAAGGGAACGAATTTCCCCAGATGTCCACATGGCTTCCTCACTCCCCTCCTTCAGATCTTTACACAAATGACACTAGCTCACTGAGGCCCTCCCGGACCACCCAATCCAATACTGGAAGCTGCCTACCCCCACTCGTAGCCCTCCCTACCCTGCTGTTTGCCCGGAGCCCTATCAGCTAATAATGTACAATATAATTACTGTGGATTTTATTGTCAGAGTTCCCAGCTTCAGCACTACTGATATTTTGTGGAGGATCACACTTTGCTGTGGGGCACCATCGCGTACATTGTGGGATGTTGAGCATCGTCCCTGGACTCTACCCAAAAGATACCAGGAGCACCCCCTCCCCAAATTGCTCAATGCCATGTCCATAGTGCATAGAATGATGCCTGGCACGTAGTTGACACTCACTATACACTGAGAGCACAAAGGAAAGTGGAAAAAGAAGGAATGATCCTCTCTACCTCGTGGATAACAGAGTTGACAATACACGTTAGCTGTCACCCCAAATACCTGGGCGAAGGAGCAAAGATGCCCACTTCCTCCTCTATCTTCTCCACCTTGGAGGCCATGTCCTTCATACTCTCAATTTCCAAGAGAGTGGGCAAGAGAACCTCCAAAGACGACCCCACTGTGGCCATGGGGCACTGGTTCGGCACCCTCTTGGGCTCTTGAGATACTCTCCTGGGCTGTTGGGAGACCCTGGCCTCCATCTTTGAGACAGGGGTCAGAGAGGTAGGAGACTCCGTTATGTCCTCCCACCTCGCTGAGGGCAGAGAGATGGGAGTCAGGGAGGCAGCATTCACCTTGGGGCTGCTGGTGGCACACTTGGGGAAAGGGGACGCTTTGGAAGGCCCCTTTGGGTCCCGGGGCACCTCCTCCACCTCCGCCCATGGATGCGTGTTCCCCGTCGCCCAGGCCCCCAACTGTGGCTGCTCCCTGACCACCACCGGCATCTCCTCCAGCAAGGACACCTTGGTGGTGCTGAGGGGTACCGTGTCCATAGTTGGCATGGCAGACCCCTGCTGGGTTGAGAGCCAGGAGGGCAGATTGAACAGAGCTGATCTCAAGGAGGGATCCTTGGAACTGGCAGTGATCATCAGCTTGGCACGGGTGAGCCCTTCCACTGAGAAGGGCCTGGTCTGCCCCTGTGAGGCTTCCTCGATGGCCAGCTCCTGGGTCTTGATCCACTTCTGCTGCTGCCCCACCTCCTTGGATTTGAAGCCCAGCATGTTCAGAGAGATCTCCTCCTTCATCCTGCGGACTTTGTCCTCCAACTTGCCCTTGCCCTTCAAGCCATCCGCGGTGACATCCTGGGCTCTGCTGACCAGGACTTCCTCCGACTCCTTCTCGGTGGTGGTGAAAGGCAGCTCCAGGGATGTTTTCTGAGTCCTCACCTCTACTATGTTTGTCTCCTGGGTGCCCATCAACACCACGGCTCTGGCTTCCCTTCAGGCTTGCTTTTCTCAAGCACATCTCCTCTGTGACTTCCCGCAGGCAACACGCCCGTGGTGGCAGGGTCCATTGTCATTTGGTATTGGGTAGGTAAGGTCAGAGCCTTATGGGACAGGGTAGGTAGGAACACAGATTTCCTGTTTGGAGCAGGGGGGGACACAGCCTTCAGGGGAACAGCAAGTGTATACGCGGCCTTCTGAGATGGGGCAGGCATGGCTGGGGCCTTGTGGGGAGTAGCCAATACATGTGTGGCCTTCTGAGATGGGGCAGGTGTGGCTGGGGCCTCCTGGGGAGCAGCAGGAAAAGCTGGCGCTTTCCGGGATGGAGCAGGTACAGCCAAGAACTTCTGGGATTGGTCAAGGATGAATGGAGCCTTACAAGAGGCAGCAGGGATGGCTGGGGGCTTCTGGGAGGGCGGCGGCCACAGTCTCTGCACGGAGTCCAGAGGCCTGGCCTGTTCGTTGCACCTGCGGAAGTCAGGAGGGTAGGCGGCTGGGCAGAGGGAGGACGTGGACAAGGTGCTGGCCTCCGGGTCCATCAGGTCGTCCATGTCCTGTTACCACGGGTACATATGCAAGTGATCACAGGAGCCCAGCAAGGGCATTTCAGGGCTGTCCTCTGAGATACAGAGTGAAGGGGTCTCAAGTAAACCTGCCAGGCATGTGGCCCCCTCAGAATCAGAGCAACCCTGTAGGTAGATGGAGGGGAGGGGAAGGATGGTCAAGGCCAGTGGAGATGCCCAGACCCAGGCCCCCAGCCCCTCCCCCCTCAGACCCAGGTATCCAGCCCCTGTTCTCTCCCCCCTCAGACCCAGGGGTCCAGGCCCCCAGCCCTCCCCCCTCAGACCCAGGAGTCCAGGTCCCCAGCCCCTCCCCCCTCAGACCCAGGGGTCCAGGCCCCCAGCCCCTCCCCCCTCAGACCCAGGTATTCAGCCCCTGGTCCCTCCTCCCTCAGACTCTGGAATGCAGGCCTCCTCCTCCTTCAGAGCCAGGGGTCCTGGCCCCAGCTCCATTCCTGGGGCTCCTGTACTTCTGGCTTTTGGTCTTGGCACCCTCTCGAATCTAGAACCATAGCTGCCCCCAGGGGTCTGTGGGGTCAGGGCCCACCTGGAGGTGCCACGTGGCCCGGGTCCGTGGGGGGCGTGTGGAGGGTCCTGGGGACCCAGGAGGTGGCGGGCTGCTGGAGCAGGTTGATGAGGCGGATCCAGCAGTCAAACAGGAAGCTGACCTCATTGTCAGGGGCGTCCAGCTCCAGGTAATAGCGGCGGCCCATGACCAGACGCAGCTTCAGGTGCCAGGCAGACAGGTCGTGGACGTAGAGGTGGGCCAGGTCCAGCGGGATCATCCTAGCAGAGGCAGGAGATGGAAGCGGAAGAGCAGGAGATGGGGGCGAGGTGGCAGGGGATGGGGGGATGGCGGCACCTGGTGAGGACGAGGCTGGAGCGCTCCCTGCCCGCGGCGGGGCTGGGCCATCAGCAGGATGTCTGGCAACACCAGGCCTGGCAGGGAGGCAGCCACGCCCATGGTCACTTGGTTGGTTCTGTGGTGCACATACACTGGGGCCCCTCGACTGGTCACCTGGGGATCCAGGGAGAGGGGCTGGGACCACTCCTTTCTCTTATGCTCCTCTGGCACCTCCACACAGAGCTCCACCCCCGAGCCCCCCAGCTGCCTTGTGCCCTCCTGGGCCCAAATCCCCCAGCCCAGGGGGTCTCCCTTCCCTCCTGCCCCTCTCTGCCCCCAGGGCACAGGGAGCCAGGGACCTGGACAAAGTTACTCTCGAACATGGGCAGCGGGCGGAGGGGCAAGTACTCGCCCTTCTGGAGGGTCTTCTGCAGCTCGCCCAGGGTGGGGACCCACTTCAGGGGGCCCTGGAGTGGCTCCCAACGCCTGATGTTCCAGAGCCGGTTCATAATGGCTGCAGAAAGTGTCGGTCACCAGGGACACGGAGGCAGGGTGCCAGCCCCCCAGCCCACTGGCCCCAGACCCTCGGACTTCAGCGGTTCCAGAGGGTGGAGCTTCCCCAGGGCTTGGACATGGCCCTGCAGGGGTGCTCAGCCCTGGCCTGGGGGAGGAGCCTTCGTGGAGGAGCTTTGTGACCTCATCGGACACAGCTGCAGCTCTTCCTGGGAAGTCTCCAGGGGCCTTCAGCTCCCTTCCCCTCCAGGAACCTGTCCTGCAGTCTTGAGGGCTGGGGTGGGTGAATCAGAAGCCCCTGCTCCAGACCCAAACTAAGGACGACCCGGGGCCCTGGGAGGGGCCGTCTGGGATGTGGTAAGTGAATAATTAAACAAAAGGGTTTCTGACTCTTAAGAGGGGAGGCCTGAATTACAGTCCCAACTTGCCACTGACCCATCTCTACACCCTGGGTAAGGTCTATACCCCCAGGAGCCTCAGTTTCCCTGAATCTAACTTGTTTGTGTCCGTGGCAACGGTTGCTGTACATTGGTTATAAAGAAAGGGACATGAGGTTTGGAATAAGCCCGACCTTTGGCAAAATCATATTCTGCCTTTCCCTAGCTGTGTGGCCTTAAACGACAGGCATCCCTGAGGAGCCTCAGCTTCCCGCATCTGTAAAATTGGGGGGTACTGGAGGATGCACGGGATCCTGTAAGTAAAACCCCACACTTAAGGCATGGCGCAGAGCAGGCGCACAGTGAATGGCCATTCCTGTCGCCTTTTGAGGGCTTTCGGGGCGGGGGGTGCTGATGTTCTGTCATTCTAAATATAGTGGTTATTATTTTTTCATGTGTCATGCAAAATACATGGTCATTGTAAAAATTCTGGAAAATACAGAGAAGCACAAATAACGAAAGTCACCCACAATCCTACCCCCACCTTGTACCCTGAGGTGGCCATAGTCAACACTTTGGTGTATTTCCTTCTAGGATTTTTAAATAATCCATGGATTATACGTATCTATACAAAATGGGGATCACACAGTGGTTTGTAGCCTTGTGGCCTGCTTCTTCTATGCCTAAAGCAGGCTCTGTAGCATCCCTCTTCATGGCTGGTGTATTCCATCACATGGATGCACTGTCATGTATATGACCATCGCCTACTGTTGGACATCTAGGTTGTCTCCAATTTGCGGTTGTAAACACTGCCGTAATGAACAACCTTGAGCCTGCAGCCTTGTCCTGTACTAGTACTGTTGGTCACAGGGTAACCTTCTGTAACTATCCATTAAATATTTATTTATTGACTGTGAGACTAAGAACTCACAGTCTCTGGGGGACTGATGGTTCCTCTACTTCCCTGTCCACGGAGGGCCCCCCAAGGACCCCAGCATCCAGCCCCTGGCCCCCAGAGAAATCACCTCTAAGTGGATGTGTATGACAAATTTAATTCCCTCTTCTCTATCTCACAAAGGTTCTCACATTTTTGAACAAAAACCCAGGCCTCCTTTTCCCCTCCCTCCCCACCCCAACACAGAAAGTAATTGTTTAATAAATAATAGATGCTCCTGCCCAAGCCGAGAGGGATGGGGGTCAGGGAGACACTGTGGCCAGACTTCTTAGAGATCCAAGAATCCGGGACCCCAGTTCCCTCCTCCTCAGGGACCCCCGAGTCCACCTGCCTCCCACCCACCCCCTTAAATAAATAAGTATAAATAAGGCACAGATGCCCCCCTGCCCAGGTCTCCTGGAGGGATCGTCTCTAACTAGAGGGAGACAATGGTGAGGGCGGAGTCCTCTGGCTGCCATGCCCCCAGTCCCGAAATAAATAAATAAATAAGGTCTGGCTTTGAAGGGCGCTGGTGGCTCTCGGTGGCGCGTGGCGGGTCACAGCCGAGTCTTCAGCAGTAGCAAGCCCCGCACAGCCCAGTCGAGCGTCAGGTGCAGCCCCCCAAGGATGGCATGGGCCGCCCGGACGCCTCCCCAGGGTGAGGCCGGGGGAGCCAGGGCAGGTGCCGGTGGGTCTGGGGGCGCCTGGGGCAGGGCCAGGCGGGACATCTGTCAGGAGAGGACAGAGGGTTAACGTCAGGCCAGGGGTGCAGTTAGGGTCCGGGGAAGCAGGAGTTTGGAGCCTGTACTGAATCAGGGTTGGGGAGGTCCAGCTTGCATATTTCCACTGTGTCTCTGGCCTGTGAGGTGGGGTGTCTGGGTTGGAAGTTCTTCAGGACGTTGGGTTCAGAAAATTGAGGCTGGGGCCAAAAGGTGGGGGTCTTAAGGCTGGGGTTCTAGGGCCAAGTTCAGAGGGCTGGAGGTGAGGTCTGTAGCAGCAGGGCCAGGATCCTGGGGCCGAGGTCTTAGATGTGGGGTCTCATTGTAGGATCAAGCTCAGGGACTCATGTGTGAGAGGTGGGGTCTCAAGTCTGGGGTCTCAGAGCTGAGAGTTGGAATTTGAGTTCCAGGGTCTTTGGGGTCACCAGGACCAGGAACCGGGGTCTGAAGTCTTACAATCTCAGGGTCTTGAGTCTGGGGTTTTAAAAGTCAGGGTCTTGGGGTCTTAAGGGCTCACAACCTAGATCTGAGCTCTTGGGGACCCAGGGCTCAGGGTCTGGGGTCTTCTAGTCTGAGATCTCAGGGTCCAAGTCCTTGAGATCTGAGGTCTGCAGAGCCAGGGTCTGCAGTCTGGCTTTAAGTCACGGTGCATCATCTGAGGGTCTGGGGTCTTGATGTGTCAGGATCTCGGGGCCAGGATATGGGTGGGTCTCAGGCTCTGGAGGCTCAGAATATCCTGGGCTTGGGGTCTGGATTCCTCCTGTTTTGGGACCGGGGTCTCCAGGTCTTGGGGTGAGGGTTTGGATTCTCAAACCTCAGGGCTTCAGGATGGGAGTCTTGGAGTCACAAGACCATGGGGTTTCCGAGTCTCAGGGTGAGAGTTTAGAGTTTCCAGGCAGGATTTTGGAGTCTGGGGTCTCAGGGACACAGGGTGAGGGTCTCGGAGTAGGCCTGGGGTCTGGGGTCCTGGGGTCTCAGAGCCAGGTGATCGTACCAGGAGCTGCAGCCGGCGCAGCAGCCGGTCCAACCGGGCCTGCAGGGCGCCTAGATCGGGCTCCAGGGTCCGCAGGGAAGGGCCTCCTGCCCGGCGCAGCCACTGCACATGCCTCAGGTAGGAGAACAGGTCTGCCCGCAGCCGTGTCAGCACTCCCGGGAGCTGGGGGACGGGCGGAGTGGGGGGTGGCGTCAAGGAGCACCTGGCACCTGCCCACTCCAGCCCCTAACCCCCTGCACCCCCTTCACCGCCCAACTCCCACCTTTGACCCATCCCCTGCCCTTACCTGCAGGGCTCCCAGCGCCCCCGCACTCATGGCCAAGGTGGGGAGGGAATCCAGGTTGTGGTCTCCGTCAGCTGGGAATTTGTCTCTCTTGGGGGGAAAGAAGCCGTGAGAGGGACCCTGCCCAGCTCCGGGGGTCGCTTCATCCCCCACCACGAGCCCCGGACTCCTTTCTCCCCCGTCTCTGCCACCGTGGTAGCCCAGACGCCCTCCCCGTTCTCGGTCTTGGCCCCAGCCCATCCCCTCCAGGCTCTCCTACCAGCTGTGCGGCCAGCTGCCGAGTGTCCGCCAGGAGAGAGCGGGTCAGGAGGACGGCGCTGTCCAGCTCAGCCCGAGGGTCTGGGGAGGCCCGTGAGGGGCCAGGAGGTGGCCCCGGGGCAGCAGCTCTACCTGGCCACAGGCTCAGCGCGACCAGGACCAGGCAGCAAACACCTGAGGGAGGGAGAGGACAGAAAGGAGGCTCAGGTCCGACCGGGGGGTCTGAGGGAGGAGGGGCTGGGGTGGGGGTCCTGAGTCCCAGGGCGGAGCGCCCAGGGCACGTCGCAGGGCCTGGGCGGGTTTCCCTCTCCCTCTCTGGCTCTGGTCGCCCCGCCCGTCGGAGCAGACGCGCCCCGGGGCGGGTAGACGGGCCGGGCGTCTCCCGTCCGCCCCCGGACGCCGGAATCTGGGCCCCGGGGCGGGGCAGGAGGGGGGAGACACAGGCCAGAACCTGCCCCCTCCCGAGGCTCAGGAGCCCGAACCGGACTGAGAGCAGGGGAAGGAGACCTGGACAGAGGTCCGGGTGCCTTGACCCCTCCCCGAGAGACCCCCGCGTAGGCGCCACCAGAGTGGACCGCGGAAGGCCGGGCCGCAGCGCCGGGGATACCCCACAGCACACCTGGGCGGAGAGAGGCAGAGGCGCGGGCGCGCCGGGCTCACGGCGGGGAGAGAGGGACCCGGCGGTGCTCAGCGCGGGGGCTCCGGCCCGCTCCCTCCGCGGCCGCCCATCCCCCAGCGGCCCCGCCCACCCCGCCCGCCAGCCAATCAGCGACCCCCGGGCCGCCTCGCTCCCGCAGCACACCCCCAGCCCGCCCCCTGGGCCCTCCCAGGCCGCGGTCTGTCCGCCCGTCCGTCCGCATCCGTCTGGCTCTCCTGTTTCTGTCTGCACCCCTGTGTCTCCCTCTGTCTTTCCTCCCCGTAGCTGGGGTCGGTGTTCTGGGCTTGCTCTCACCTCCTTGGCCTCTCTGCCTCAGTTTCCCTCCCGGAGCCTCTCTGTTGAGGTCCCTGGGAGTCTGCGTCTCTCGGTCCCCGCTGACTCCCTGGGGGTCCCGGGCCCTTTGGGATCACCCCCTGGCCTTCGTCTGTCTCTGTCTGTGAGTCTCCATTTCTCTCTGCCTCGCGCTGCCCTGCCGGTGTCTCCGCGTCTCTGATCCGTCCTTTCATGTCTCGCTCTGCCCGTCCCTTCTCTAGGCCTCCTGCTTTCTCTGAATCTCCTTCCCGCTCGCTCCGTCTCCGCCTCCCCATTGCTCCCTCGCTCTCCTCCGTCTCTCGGTCCGATTCCGCTGTCTGTCTGCTCCCCACCCTTCCCGCCGACGGTCCCTCCCTCCTTCCTCCCTGTCCCCCCTCCAGGAGCTTGAACCAACTTACTGTTCATGTCCCCACAGGGCAGGGGTTCCCCAGGGCAGGGGGCAGGGGGCTGGGGGCCTTTAACCCTTCCCTGTCCGCTGCCGTGGGAGCCCTGGGGGTCAGCTGGGCCTCGGCCTGGGGAGGGGAGGCATGTGCGTGTGAGCAGCGAGGGCCGCGGCAGTGAGGGAGTGTGTGCGCCTGGGGGGTTATATAGGGGGCCGGGGCGGGCGGGCGGGGGGCAGGCGGCAGGGGAGGGCGGCCTGACACATCCTGACTCACCCTCCCTGCCTGCCTTTTCCATTCCGACGGAGCCGGCTGCCTCGCAGGGCTCACGCCGCCGCGCTCGGAGGAGGGCACGGAAGGAAAAGTTGGAAAAGTTGAAAAGGGAAAGGGGGGGTGGTCGGAGAGGGGCTGGTGAGGTCATTGGCGTCCCCTCCCTCCACCTCCTCGGCCGGCCGCCGCCGCCGCCGCCGCCGCCGCCGGGACAGACACGCGCAGCTCAAGAGCTGGGGCCTGGCTGCAGGGTGGGGGTCCGGCTGGACCAGGACAGGCAGAGAGATGGAGAGGCAGGGGGTGATGCGGATGGGGTAGAGGTGGCAACGGGACCACAAGACGCAGGCCTGGGGGGTTGGAGGTGAGACAGAGAGAGACTCCCAGGGACAGAGAGAGATGGAGAGGCCGAGACCCAGGCAAGGAGGTAGAGACACACAGAGAAATGGGGACATGGGACAGAGGTGGAGAGTCTGAGGTGCAGAGATGGAGACAGCCAAGGAGACACGCTGCAGAGGCAGAGAAACAGGAGAGCAAAGTGAGGTTTGAGGGGCACGATGAAAACAGCAGGAGACGTCTGGAGAGACCCAGAGAGACCCCCAAAAGGAAAAGGGACAGAGACAGGCATGCCAGAAAGAGGGGAGGCAGGCGGCAGAAAAGAGATACACAAGGCAGGGTGACAGAGATGGAGAAGTCCCAAGGGGCAGAGATCCTCTGAGAGATGCCGGTGCTGAGATGACGAGGACTCAGCAGTGGGGACTGAGAGAGGGGGGGCCTTTCTCCAAGAGACACGTTGGAACATGTTGAGAGAGGACCAGAGGCAGAGAGACAGGGACCAAGAGAAAGAGGCATCGAGGCACCCAGTAGAGGTGAGACCTCGGGCACATGGCTTCACCTCTCTGTGCCTTGGTTTCTCCATCTGTGAAATAGGGATACCCCGGGCACGACCCCCTCCCAAAAGCCTGTGTGAGGATACAGTGAGTTCACGCCTGTAAAGCACACAACCAGCTCTCAGTAAATGCGAACTATTGCTGTTCTCACCGTTGATTTTTATTAACATATCCAGGGAGACGGAGGAAAAGAGGGAGCCCCTGGGAGAGATGGAGATGGTGAGACACGGAGAGAGCAGCTGGGATGGGTGGGGGGAGCTGGAGACCAGGACATGGCAGGGAGGACACCACGCGGAGAGGTGGAGAGGTGGAGATGCGGAGAGGGGTGGGAGCAGGGGTGGGAGACACAGACTCCGGGGGACGGTGGTGCCAACACAGACGCACACAGGGAGTACCAGGCACATGGAGCAGAGGTGGCCCCGGGGATTCACGGCAGAAGAGTGAGGGACCATGACAGGAACCCAAGTCCCCAGGAGCACCCCAACCCCCAGGATAAGGGTGGCAGAGAAGGGTGGAGGGTAGTGAGAAGACAGAAGGTGACAAGGACTTCCAAAGGTCTCCCCGCAGACACCCCTCCCCCTCCCCGCCCCTGAGACTGCTGAGCTGGCAGGGGGGCTCTGAGGATGAATGCTGGCTGAAGTCCTCCCCCTCCCATCCCCCACCACTTGGGGGGGCAACTGCTCAGGTCCCCAGGGAGGTGAGGTCACAGCCCCCCCATGGTGGGACATGACCTCATCGCCTCAGGTAAGAGCTCCCTCTGCCTCTCTGTCATGGCCACCCCTGCCAGGGCCCCCCAGGGGCCCTCCCCAGCCCCTACTCATGCTGGGACCCAGGCCTCTGACCACTGGGTCTCCGCCCCTCAGGGGGCCTGTTTCCGGCTGAGTCAGCGTGGGGGGGCCCAAGGCTGCGTCAGTGAGGGGAGAACTGACGTAGCCCCCCCCCAAGACCGGTGGGGCCAGCCAAGGTGACTCAGGCCACCAGTCTGGGAGATGGACTGGCCTGAGGGGATGGGGGACTGAGCCTGGGGCCAGCCTGAGAGCCACAGTAGGGATCTGGTGATGGCAGCCCCTTCCACCTCCGGGGGAACTGGGGCTGCCGGCCCCAACCCCATTGCTTTAACCTAGGAGTCCAAGAGCCCAGCCCCTCCTCCCTCAGACTCAGGAGTCCAGACCCCCAGCCGCCTACTTCCTCAGATCCAGGGGTCCAGCTCTCAGCCCCCTCCTCCCTCAGAGCCAAGTGGCAGGTGTCCAGGTCCGAAACCCTTGTTTCAAGAAAGGTAGAGAAAACTTGTGGCCATTCTGCAATTTGGGGAGTGCTCTGTTGGGGAAGGTCAGGGGTCTAGGCATGGGTCATCAGTCCCCGACTAGTGACAGTCCCCTCGGCCTGCTTCGGCCCTCTCACCCCGGGGATGCGGGGTCATCTTTCCTCACTGTGGCAGCAGGAGGCCGGTGGGTGCAGGACAGGAGGGTGGGGGTTACTCAGGACTCCTGGGTCTTCCCCAGGGTTGGGGACACTCAGACTACTTCTGTGGAAAGGAGAGCAAGAAGGAGAGACAAAGACAGAGACACAAGTAAAGAGATGGAGAGGCAGGTAGGAGACTCACAAACAATGACAGGAGATGACTGTGACAAACAGAAAGAGACAGGAGCACAGAGGCCAGAGTGAGAGACAGAGATGCAAAAAAAAAAAAAAATTGTGACCCACACAGACGCAGAGACAAGCTCAGGGGTTCAGAGACAAAGACTGGGGGTGACACGGAGCTGAGACTCTGAGGGGTGACAGCCGTGGGGGGAGATGCCACTGGGATATGACGGGGGACCCCAGGGGGTCCTTGCTCATGTGCTGGCCCCTGGGTGAGGTGGAGCTGGCTGGTGTGAGGTCAGCAGGTCCGAGTCTGTGTGTGTCCGTCTGTCTGTCCCTGGGGGGTCCTGTCTGGCCCCTGGGGGGTGACGGGGCAGGCGGGCCGCAGAGGCGGCCCAAACCTGTCATTAGTGGTGAGGGCCGTGACGGCGGCCCCCCCAGCCCCAAGCCGCGGTCCAGGGCCCTGCGGCCCCGCCCCCCCACCCCCTCCTTGATCCCTGAGGAATCCCGGGAATTGGGAAGTGGGTCCAGATGATGTTGACACAGGAAACGGTCAGCAGCTGCCCGGCCTCAGCCCCACAACCCCTCTGACCCCCACCCCCGGCCCCCTGCCGAGCCCCTCGGACCTGTGTCATCTCTGACGAAGGCAACCCTGGGCCCACTCAGCACCCACCAGGATGTTTACGGGAGATGGGTAGGACGGGAGGCAGCCTCAAAGGGCTTCTTGAGAAATGGGGTCTGGACTCCTGGACAGCTGCCCTCAGACCTAGTCCCCTTCCCCCTCCTCCCTCAGACCCCGGGGTCCAGATGCCCAGCCCCTCCTCCCTCAGACCTGGGAGTCCTGACCCCAAATGCTCTCTTCCCTCTGATCCAAGTGTCCAGACCCCCAGCCCCTCTTCCCTCAGACTCAGGATCTGGGCACAAAGACACACCGCCCCAGGAGAGCTGAGTCCCCTCCTCACTGGCTGGAAAGCTGAGTGGAGGTTCAGGGGAGAGTGAGGGATCATGTTCCCACCCCAGCCCCCAAGGTGACCTCCTCCCCCACCACTGGGGTGGACCAAACCAGAAGCTTGGGGATCCCAGTCGGACCCATTTCCCTGTTTGCAGAGGGGGAAACAGACCGAGCTAGAAGGGGCTCCCTTCCCATGAGTCCCCTCTCCACCACCTGGGGCCTCAGACCTCTCGGATCCTGGCCCTCCCCATCAGGAGGCCTGGATGCCTTTGGGACCAGGGGACTCTGGAGCAAGAGCTCTGGCCTATGGCCTGACCCCCATTTTCTCATCACCCTCTTAGGTCTCCTGGTTGCTAGGGGGCCTCCCTAACAATGGGGCTCAGTGAGGTCTTCTGGGCCTCAGGCCCCCTGCCCCTGGTTGCTAGGGTGAAGACTCCCTGGCAACCAGGTCTCAGGAACCTTTGGGTCACCTGGAGCTGCCTTTCAGGAATGTTTACTAAGCAGAGGGATTCCCTGGCAAGAAGGTCTCGGGGTGCCCACTCCTTGGGTCCCCTGGTTGGCTGGGAGGAGACGTCTTAGACTCCCACCTGCTTTCTACGCAGGTTGCTAAGGAGGCTCTTCTAATGCCAGGGCCCCATCCCACCCACAAGGCCCCTTCCACCTGGTTGCTAAGGAAGCAACTCCCTAGCAACCAGGTGTGACCAGGCCAGTGTGACCCCCCCTTCTTTCTTCCCAATTGCTAAGGGGGCTCCCTAGAAATAGAACTTAGAATTTTGGGGGCCAGCCGGGCAGGCGGGTGGGGCGAGCCGGTTGCTGGGGTGATGGCCTTCAAGGTCTCTCCCCACAGAGGCCCCAGGAGTCTGGGGAGGCGACATGGTGGGGTCTGGGATCCCTGCTTTGGGCCTCTTCCTGCTAATGCAGGGCTCAGTAGGTGAGGGGGCTGATGAGAGGGTCAGAGAGCTGAGCAGAGGCCCTCCTCACCCTCCATACAGCCTCCCAACACCGCTCTTTTCTTTCACAGATGGGAATGGAATCCAGGGATTCTTCTATCCATGGAGTGAGCAGTGGAGGAAACCCTGGGTCCCCTGGGGATAAGGAGCCCAGACTAGACTCTTGGGTCTAAAGGGAGGAGGGGCTGGGGTCTGGACCCCTGGTCTGAGGGAGGAGGGCCTGGGGGCCTGGCTCCTGGGTCTGAGGGAGGAGGGGCTGGGGACCCGGACCCCTGGGTCTGAGTGAGGAGGGGCTGGGGACCCAGACCCCGGGGTCTGAGGGAGGAGGGGCTGGGGGCCTGGACCCCTGGGTTTGAGGGGGGAGGGGCTGGGGGCCTGGACCCCTGGGTCTGAGGAAGGAGGGGCTGGGGGCCCGGACCCCTGGGTCTGAGGGAGGAGGGGTCTGGGGGCTGGATCCCTGGGTCTGAGGGAGGAGGGCCTGGGCACCCGGATCCCTGGGTCTGAGGAAGGAAGAGCTGGGGGCCTGGACCCCTGGGTCTGAGGGGGGAGGGGCTGGGGGCCCAGACCCCTGGGTCTGAGGGAGGAGGGCCTGGGGACCCGGATCCCTGGGTCTGAGGAAGGAGGAGTTGGGGGCCTGGACCCCTGGGTCTGAGGGGGGAGGGGCTGGGGGCCTGGAGTCCAGGGTCCAGCACGAAGTAAGCACTAGGCCGGCAGCCCCAGAGCCTGGTTTGGGGTCAGGCTCTGTGAGGAAGCTGCTTCTCACGTTGGTCCCCAGGCTGTGAGGGAGATGTCTGGGAACGGGAGAGCTGTGGGGGCCAGGTGGCAATTGAGAACCCGAATCTCTGTCTGCGTCTACGATGCTGCTACCGCAACGGGGTCTGCTACCACCAGCGGCCGGATGGTGTGTGCCGGGGAGCCGGGGCCCCTGGGGGGGGCTGGTGGCAGGGACCCCTCAGTCTCATGGCTCCCTGCTTTGTGCAGAAAACATGCAGAGGAAGCACATGTGGGCACTCGGCTGGATGTGCGGAGGCCTCCTCTTCCTGATCTCCAGCATCTGCCTGTTCTGGTGAGTGGGGTCGGGGCTCGGGGGGGCTCCCCTGCCCTGGCGGGCGGGGCCAGGTGGACAGCACAGCTGAGGGTGTCCCCTCCCTGCCAGGTGGGCCAAGCGACGGGATATGCTGCGGCTGCCGTGGTTCATGAAGGGCAAGTGCAACCTGTCCCAGACCGTCTCTCTGTTACCCAAGGACCGGACACCGAGAGAAAAGAAGATGGCATCCATTGGCAGCATGCCCACAGAGGGGGCCCTGGACATCTCAGGGGGCACTGATGAGGAGGGCACGGAAGGGGGCGAATAAACGGAAGCAGGGGAGGAGGAAGATTAGGGGCACCCCTGGAGGGATCCCTCAATACAGATATAGCAGAGATGCATGGTCTCTTTTCTGAGAAACATGAAGCAGGGGACGGATAAGACCCAGAGGCAGAGAGAGAGGGAGAGAGAGTGTGTGTGTGTGTGTGTGTGTTTTGGGGGGTGCCTGGGTTGTGATCATGGAGGGTGTGAGCTGACGGGCATCTGGGGTCCAGGGGTAAGTGGGGAGGATCCGAGCTGAGAGGGACTTGGGCTGATCGGGGGAGGCCTGAGCTGATGGGGGTCCTGAGTTGAGTGTAGGTCCTGGGCTGTGATTATGGGGGGTCTGGACTGAGGGGCTTGGGGTGAGTTGTGGGTGGCCTGGGCTGGGACTGCAGCTGGGCTGGGGGGACATGGACCACCGTGCCCCTCAGCTGTCCTTCTGCCGCTGCCTGACAGCCTCTGCTGCCTGCCTTTGGGATCCTGCCGCCCTTGGGCCAGCAGGCATTTGCCTTGCTTCCCACGAACGCCGGACGACTATAGCTCTCAGACTCCCTAGTGGTGGCACGGAAATTTTCCTGGAACTTCATTACAGTTGAAGACTCATCGTGCTCAGTCCTCTTTCCTCCGCCCCTCCTTTCTCAGGTAACAGAGCTACTCCAACCTACCCTCCATAAGTATGTCCCCAACAAATATCTTGCAAGTCTTCATCCCTCTGTCTGCATCTCTGGGGACCTCAAACTAACAGAGGAACCTGGGCTGAGGGAGGTCTGGACTCAGGGGGTGGGTCTGGGCTTGAGATCCTTGCCCCCCACTCCTGTCCCCCTCCATGAGGCAACAGCGTGAAGCTAGGCTCCTAGGTCCCCAAGGGCTTGGGCAGCCCCTCCCTCACCCCTGCCCCAGTGCCGTCCCTCTCCAGACAGATATGAAGCACAGTGAGGCAGAGCCCTTTATCCAGGGGAGGATAGATGGAGGACAGGTAGGCATCCTGGCAGCCAGATGGCGATGGGGCAGCTGCACATCTCCATCGTGTCCTGACAGGTGTGGCCATGCGTTCGTCTGTAGGAGGGAGGATGGGGTTAGTGGCTGCTCAGGACCCCTGCGTGTATCCCTGCATCCCAGGACCACCACCCAGGAGAAGGAGCCCTTTCCTCCCGCTTCAGTCCCTCACAATTGACTGACGCACTTGCTCATTGGCTCCTTCATTACTCCGTGCCCCGACTTGCGGCAGCGACTGTGCCTTTAACTCACCAGAACTCAATGGTACAAGGTGGGGAATGAGAGGCAAGGAAAGGCAGAGACGGAGAGACTTACACACAAAAAAGAGAGAGGGGGAGACAAATATGTCGAGGGAAGGATAGAGGCACAAAGATAAAAAAAGACAAACAGACACAGGGACAAAGAGAAAGACAGGCAGAGACAGAGAAGATGAAATGGGGGGAGAAATGACATAGGATGGGTTTGGCTCTGCACATCTTCTCAACTAATTTTGGTCCCAGAGGCAGAGAAAAGTGACCAGAGCCAGGACCTACAGGACCCTCTGTTAAAATCCAGTTCTCTGTCCCTCATGGGCTGGAATCACCTCACCCTACCATTATGGAGTCCTGTGTTTGGACAGGCCCGTTTTCCTTCTAAGAGGGGCCTACAGGCCGGTCAGCTTGGCCAGTTTCTGACAAGTGGTTCTAGCAGCAGAGGTCTACCCAGCTGTGTTAGACTTCTGGGCAAGGTAAAGTGTTCCCAAGGGTAATTTTAACCACAGGTGGTTATTTCTGCATTGTATGCCAAATTTTGTGTTAGCTCATGCTTCATCTATGCATAAACTGTTTCCTCATCTGAACCACAGAACATAGCATATGATTGGACTATTTTCAAAATTCTCACAAAAAAAGGGTATATTACTGTCCTTCTGGATGCATAGAAGGAAAGTTAATTCATCACCTATAAAGAATGTCTTAGGGCATTAGGATTTAATTCTTTTATGTAACCTCCATTTGAGAAACTGATTCAGTCACTCATCCATCCATTGTTTCACTTATCCATCCACCCACCCACCAACCTATCTATCCTCTCATCTATCTACTTACCCATCTGTCCAAACATCCATACAACCCCACATTCACCCATCTACCAGCATCAATCCCACCATATCCATCCATCCACCCACCCATCCATCAACCAATTTATCCAACCATCTAACCCTCATCTATCCATCCATCAATCCAACTACAGCCACCCATCCACCACCTATTTATCCATCAAGCAATTCATCCATTTATCCCTCTATCCACTCACCCATCCACCTCTCCACCCACAACTCCATCCACCCATCCATCCGTCAATCAATCCATCCACTCATTCATCAACCCAATCCATCCATCCATCCATCCACCCACCCACCGGATCCTCAACCTCTGACTTCCTGAGTTCACTCTTTGCTGGGGCATGCTAAGAACAAAGACACCAGGGACCCAGGCCTTACCCTCCAGGGGCTCCCTGTTGGGTGGGAGAGAAGTATCAGCACACACACATACAACACACAGTGATACAAGCAATAACAAGGGTCACTCAGACAATGTGAAGACCCAGAGAAAGGCACTGAAGTTCAGTTGGATCTGAAGACACCTGGAAGTTCAGTTGGATCTGAAGACACCTGGTAAGTTTTCTGAGTGGAGTGCAGACAACAAGGGCACCCCCAGTGTAGGTGAAGGCATGGACAGAGGCCAGTTGGTGTGAGACAGCCTGGCCATCGTGGACTGAGGGAGGTCATTCTAACTGCAGAGAAGGCAGGAGATGTGGGGCTGAGATGTGGCAAACACACACATAGCGAGTGGCTTGCATTTGACCAGAGGGCAACAGGGAGCCACAGCAGGTCTCTGGCGGAGGAGTGCACTCTGGAGAGTGCAACAGGTACCTCCCCTTTGGCAAGAGGTGGCACCTTTTGGGGCCTCAGTGTCCTCCCTGTGCTCCAGACCTCAGAGACTCTGTTACACTTGGAGGATTAAATGGGAAGTAGGACTCGGTGCACCTGAGGACTGGAGCACAGGGACGAATAATCTCCAAGTGTTGGTGGAGCTAAAGGTGACTCTCCAGCCCTCACGCACGTCTGAGGGCAGGGTCTCATTTGTCTCTCCTCAGTCTGCACCCATGCCAACTGTCTCTAGGTCTTCATCCTCTGGGTCTCTGCTAGTCTTTGCTTCTCTGCCTTCCAATCTTGACCTCTACCTGTCTCTCTCTCCCCATTGTCTCTGTCTCTGCACCTTTCCCTCTCCATTTCCATCTCTCCTTGATGTCTCTCCATCTCTCCCCTCTGTCCTTCCCTCCCTCCCTCCCTCCCTCGCACTACCTCTCCAGCTCTCCGTCTGTCTCTTCATCTCTCCCACTGTCCTTCAATCTCTCCCGCTGTCCCTCCATCTTCCCCCTGTCCCTCGGTCCCTCCACCTCTCCCCTCTGCCCCGCCCCGCTCCCCGCCTCCCCGCCCCTCACCTCGGGCTCACTCTTTGCTCGCACACGCCGCCCCAGGCCCGGCCTCGAGCGCGGCGAGCTGCAGGCGCACGCGGCGGGAGCCGGTGGCGGGCGGCTGGGGCGTGCGGGCGGCGGGGCGCGCTCCCCAGGAGCTGGGCGCGGCGCGCCGGCCGGCGGAGGAGGAAGCCGGCGCCGACCAGCGGCGGGAGAGCTTTCGCGCGAGGCGGGCGAGCGCCGAGGGCCGCAGGCCGTAGTCGCGCTCAAGCTCCTGGCGCGAGATCTCGATGTTGCCGGTGTACCAGAGGATCCAGCCGAGCAGGCTTAGGAAGACGAGCAACGCGCCCGAGTAGATGAGCAGGTCGCCGAAGTCGCGGCCGCGCACCTGCAACTGCGCGAACACGCCGGTCAGCAGCGCCGCCATGCCCGCCACGTCCATCGCCACGGCCAGCAGCAGCGCCAACCGGCAGCGGCCCAGGCCGGACGCGGGCACAGGCGCGCCCGCCGGCGGGGACGGTGCGCCGGGCGGGGGCCCCTGCGAGGCGCACACCGCTGACACCGCCGCCATGGACCTGCTCCACCGCAGCGGCTGGCTCCGACGGGGAGCGTTCCGCGTTCCGGGTGCGGCCCGGTCCGGGGCGGGGTCAGGGGACTGCGCCAGGTGTGCCCGGCACCCGCTTGGTCACCTGAGCTGGGCTGGGTGCGGACGGGCCCGGCCCGAGGGCGCCCTGGCCCTCAGAAGCCGAGGCTGGGGGCAGCTGGGCGCACAGATTAGTGCGGCCCAGGGCCCCTGCATCGTAAGGAGCCTGAAGCAGCGCATGGTGAAAATCCGGGGGGCTCTAATAGAGGCAGCAGGGCAAACCCCAACATTCCTGTTTGCTCAGATTTCTCCTGGGGCCTCTGGACTGTCAGGACTCGTTACGGCGAAGTCCAAGGGCACAGAGATGGGCCAGACAAGGCCCCTGCCCTCAAGGAGTTTCTGGACGTAATCACAACTCAAGGTGCCCTAATGGAGGTGACATAAAGCACCGTCATTCCTTCTGTTCACTTGGAGTCTCTCCAGGCCCTGTGCTGGTGAGGCTGAGGACTCAGAGGTATATCAGGCGAGGCTCCTGCCCCTTAAAGATGACCCTGACAACAGAAAATAAACTTCCCTAAAGTATAACGGGTGTGACATAGGGCGGAATGGAGGGGGAGAATAGGGCCGGAATCCGCGAGGCACAGGAAATAAGCTGGGCGAACAGGTATGCAGGCCCTAAAGAAACCAAGACCTTTCCCAGGCAAATCTCTTTTCCTCCAAACACACCTCGCCCTTAGAGGAAATGGGTGGCAGTCTGCGAGAAGGGTCCGCCCGGCTTCTCTCTAGACTCGAAATAGTGCAGGAGCTTAAGAGGACACTGGGGAGGGCGAATTGAGAGGGAGCTCCCGGGGTTAGCCGAAGGTTTCCGAACGTGGCCGAATGGAGACCGAGTGTTTCCGAAGAGATTCGAAGCGGGCATGGGCCAATAAGAGGAAAGCCGGCCGCCCTTCGGAAGAGTGTTGCAGGAGAGTTCCGAAAATGTCCGACCGAGCCTGCTGCCTTCGTCGGGAATAGCCGAGGGTCTACGAAGAACCTGGAAGCACCCGAAGTCCCTGTGTGGTTTAAATAGTTCACGCACTAACAAGTTCATTCATAAAACAAATGTTTATTGAGCACCCATCCTGTGCCAAGCTCTGAGTGGCAATATTGGAGAGAAGCCGTTGAGGAAGGGGACTTGGGACTTCTGGAAAGGGACACACTCGGAAATCCAGCCGTGGAGTTCCGAAAACACACGAAGGGCCCTCGGAACTGTACCAACTCCGCGTCGAGAACACGCCCTCGGGTCCGCAGCCGAAGAGTTCCGAAAGTCCCCGAACGGTTTGAGACTGACTGGAGGAAATAGCCGAACGAGCTGCCTCGGAGGCGGGCGGAAGGAGGCGGGGACAGGCGACGGCGCGCGCGTACCCTGAGAGGAAGCGGAAATGCGTGTTGCTATTAAAGGCGTTGCCCCGCCCCCCGCCTGCCTCTTTCCGTATCCGGCTGCCGCCACGAGAGGAGGTGAGTTGCGTCCGCGTGACCGCCTCTCGCGCCTGCCATCGGGTGTCTGTGCCCCTGCCTGCCTCTCTCACTGCGCCTCTCGCGCTCTTGGCTTCACCCCGGCCCTGCCGCCTTAGGTCGCTGTGGATTCTCATCTCTCGTCCCCCGCAGTTAGTCTCGGCCGGCCAGGTTAGCGCCGCCACCTTAGGCCGCCCAGCCCCGCCTGGCAAATTTCTAGGCGCCCTCGGCCCACGCGGTGCTCCCATTCGCCAGGTCCCCAAATGCAGCCTTCCTCTGTTGTCCGGCGTCGGCCTGCTGCGCCCCTGACGTTTTCCCGCGCCCCTTTCTCCGCAGCTGCCGCCATGTCCGCGCATCTGCAGTGGATGGTCGTGCGGAACTGCTCCAGCTTCTTGATCAAGAGGAATAAGCAGACGTACAGCACCGTAAGCGGGGCCCCGACGGCTGGGTCGGAGGGAGGGACCTTTACGATTGTTGTGCCCCCTTCCTCTTCACGACCGCGTTGCGTCCTTCTTCCCAGGAACCCAATAACCTGAAGGCCCGCAACTCTTTTCGCTACAACGGGCTCATTCACCGCAAGACTGTGGGCGTGGAGCCGGCGGCGGACGGCAAAGGGGTCGTGGTGGTCATGAAGCGGAGATCCGGTGAGCATTTGACCTGGTTGGGCCCAGGCAACAGACCCCCATCCGGGGCACGGGGCTGTAGTTTTTTACTGTCGGGCCGCGGGAGTGATTCTGCTATTGAATGGAGGATTCCTGGGGTCAGGACGTTTACCTGGGGGGCTGGTTCCTCTCCAAGCTAGCCCACCAGGTATGTGAGCTTATCATCTAAAAAGTGGAGAAATTAAAAGCACCTGAAGTCCGCTGGGTGCTTGTCAGGGTTAAATTACAGGGTTGCACGGTTTGATGATGTTTTCAGAATAAATCCTTGAAGCAGGTGGAAGTCTGTCTCCACCGGTGGGAAAATTCAGGTAAACAGATGGGGAGCCGCCTTCTGGCTCCCGCATAGGAAGTGACAGCTTGGGTCTGAAGCAGTAGTTTGGCTCCCATTCTGGCTTCAAGGACTCAGAATGGGGCGCTCAGCATCCCACTTCCCTGTGTCTCAGGCACAGACAGGCTCTTTTAGACTCTTAGAGGAGGTCAAGGGGAGGCAGGGGTGTGTCTTGGTAATAGCTGAGTCATGGTACCACACCCGCAACACTTTTGTTTGTAGATGGGCAGTGGGTTTTAACAGATAGGAATGAGCTTTTTCCCGGATCCCTGATTAGGACCGGTTTCTCTTTGGGTTCTGAGCCCTGTGTCCTGTTCACTGACAGCAGCAGCCACATCTGCTGCCTTCTGTTCTCAGGAGGAAGGCGGTTAACCTCCCTTCCCAGAAGCACAGACCCGGGAGCAACCAGTTGTTTATGCTTTTGGGCTTCTCAGGTTCCCACACTCTTGAGAACCCTGTCTGGTGCGCTGGGTCCCAAAAACTTTGCTTTCCCTTCTTGGATTGTTGGGTGGCTTTTCCTCGGCTGTCAGGAATCTGGTTGACCTGAGGAGGTAACATGGGCTCTCCTCTGGGGTCAGAAGGCTAACATCAAATCCCCAGTATGGTACAGGGACCTTGGCATCTGGGGGGAAACCCAGGAGCACAGGATCCTAGCCGGGACCCCATCAGCTCTTTGGCACAATAAAGGAGGTGTTTTCCTTTTTATCCTGGGCAGGGGAGTCCAACTCTACCTGTGCACAGGTGATGGGCAGGTGTTTTCCCCAGGACTCTTCTTACCCTGGTCCTCCTGTGGCTCCACATCATCCCAGCCTCACAGCTTGGCGTTTTAGACACTTGTTGCTGAGCGGGTAGCTAGGGCCCAGGAGGGTGCGGAAGGGAGAGGAGCCAGAGCTGCTTTCTGGGGAGCGCTCGCCACCTGGTCAGCATGGTGCCAAGTGCCCACCTCGCCCAGGCTCTCCTTGGAGTCACACAACTGTGCATGGGACCTTGGGCAAGGGAGTCTTGGTCCTTTTGCATCTGCTTCCACTTCTGTCCAGTGAGATGAACAGTGTTGTGTCTCAGGGGAGGAGGGGAGGCTGGGGAGGAGACGCCTATACAGGTGCAGGGCCTGGCCTGTGGTCGTCCTCGTCATTGTCCTGTAAGTTGATGCCTGGAGATGGGGCTGCCTCCCAGGCTCACATAGTCAGGGCACTCAGGTTCTCTGGGTGGGATTGTGCCCTCACCCCGGGGGTGGGCACCAAAGGTCCAGACCGTCTGACCCCTGGGGCTCCTCATCTCCCCACCCCACCAGGCCAGCGAAAGCCGGCCACTTCTTATGTGCGGACCACCATCAATAAGAATGCCCGGGCCACCCTCAGCAGCATCCGGCACATGATCCGAAAGAACAAGTACCGCCCGGATTTGCGTATGGTGAGTGGGGGCTGGAGAGCTGATGCCAGGTGGTGGAGGCAACTACACAGTGGGGACCCAGGGAGCCTGGCCAGTGCTGTGAAGGACGGCCCTCTGGTGACTGGAGCTGGACCTGCGCTCTGGGGAAGAGGGAACGTTGCCCATCTGGGAGGCATGTGGGGGTGGGGGGCACAGCTGGTGGGGTGGGTGACCTGAGGCCGCCTCGCCTCCCAGGCTGCCATCCGCAGAGCCAGCGCCATCCTGCGCAGCCAGAAGCCTGTGATGGTGAAGAGGAAGCGGACCCGCCCCACCAAGAGCTCCTGAGCAATCTGTCCCCTTCCCTAATGCAATAAAGCTGTCAGCTGACTTGCCGCAACCTCCTTGCCTTCCAGGCCATGTCCCCAGGGGCTCCCCTACCAGCCGGCAGCACACAGTCGTCCCAGTGTCTTGAGTCTGGAGGGACCAGGTCCAGGTGGGGGAGCTGAGCCCCAGCTTTTGTGTGTGTCCTTGGCCCATCGTTTCTGCCCATCACGGAGGGCTGGCGTTGGTGTGAATTTTTACATTCGACGCTCAGAGGTGATTGTCCAGTACCGCAAAAAAAGGAACTGCAGGTTAAGTAGAATCTAGAATCAGCATGATCTCACACTCTGCTGATGCGTGACAAAACTTCAAGAGAGACACTAAGTGGAAATTCTTGATTTTCTAACATTTAGTCTAAGGTTCCTGAGGGGTGGGCATCTAGACCAAGGGTCAGCGCAGCTTCTGTTTTGTATAGTTCTGTGGCCTGTGTCACAGCAGTGTTGGCAGTGTGGCCTTTGAAGGAGGAAGCATTTACAGTCTGGGTCTTTGCTGTCTGGGACCCCAGCCTCTTCCAGCCTGAGGCAGGCTGGCCCTCCCCTCCCACTGTGGGTCCTGGGGCAGCTCGGCCTCTCCAGGGGGCTCTGCAGGTGTGAAGTGAGCATCCTAGGACTTGGGGGTGGACAGGGCCTTCAGCATGCCTTGGCCTTTGGTCTGGGCCCAGAACTGCACTCACGGGCACCAGTGCAGCTCCTGAGTCCAGAAGCCTGTGGGACTCTGTCCACACTTGGGAGAGGGGGACATAAGCTGCACCCGCCACCCAGGAGGAAGGTGGCAGCCTCAGGCTTCCTGCCAGCAGGCATGTCCTTAAACAGCCGTTTATTGGTGAGGAGCCCACCTGGCCAAGTGTTTCTGCCTCCTGCTGCACTGGGGGTGAGCCCAGCGTCCCTGCAGCACCGTCCCTCACCTGCTTCCTGTTCTCAGCAGGTGACTGCCCTCCCCACTGCCCTCAGCTGCTCCTGACTGCTCCAGCGCAGCCTCTCTCCAGCCCTACCCCAGGCTGCACAGCTCTGTCTCCTCAGAGGTCTTTTCTGACCGCTGGGTCTAACGTCGGTTCTCCTAGTTGCTTCCTTGTGTTTATTACAACTGAGACGTGGTCCTTGTAGGCACTGCCACTGGGCACCTGCCTGGGTCCTTCTGCCAGCTCAGCTGCTAGCTGTGTGGCCTTGGGCAAGTAACTGGAGCTCTGCCTCTTGTCAGAATTAAGTGGGCTAAAGCAGTGGTCCCAAACCTCTTTGGCACCAGGGACTGGTTTTGTGGAAATCCATTTTTCCAGGGACTGGGGGAGGGAAATATGGTTCGGGCAGTAACGCGAGCCATGGGGAGCAGCAGATGAAGCTTTGCTTTCTGCCTGTCATCTGCTGTGCAGCCCAGTTCTAACAGGCTGCGGACCAGTATTGGTCCACGGCCCGGGGTTTGAGGACCCCTGGGTTAAAGAATGCAGGTAAGTGTGGTAATTAGCTGTTGGTGTAGCGTTTTAAGCCTATGACAAGCTGGATGGCGTCTCTAACTATTCAGATGGGCCTATGGCGTGCGTGTGTACACACATACGTACATACATGTACACTTGAGGAGTGGCTGTTTTCTCTGACTACCCCAGATGTGCCATGAAGCAGGTGTCATCCCCGCCTTACAGATGTAGAAACCGAGGCTCAGATGGGTAAAGGTCACCCACATCATTGCTCCTGGTGTGTTTCCTGTGCACCTATTATGTGCCAGCCATTATGCCATGGGCCAAGGATTCAGGTCTCTGCCATCCTGAGGACCCTGTGCAGAGATGACAACCCTGCCCCCACTTCACAGCTCTGTGCTGGGGCCCAGGAGCTCCACACACCTGGACAGTTCCTGACCCCCTTCCCACCCTACTGCCCACTCCAGCCTTCCTCAGTGGCTGTGAACGTGATCGCTTCCTGCCAAACCCTCTTCCTCCCCTGGAGCATCCACCCTCACCCCACTGGGGTCTGTCCTCAACCCAGGTGGAGTGGTATCCTTAGTTCCAGGTGGAACTTAGGCGACTTAACATCTGCTCAAAACCCTCCCACGGTTCGCATCCCACTCCGAGTGCAAGGCAGCCCCCTAGCCTTGGCTAGTCGGGCCCATCTTCACTCAGATGCCCAGCCCCTTGCTGTCCCCCACAGAACGCGGTTCTGCCTGGGAGCATCTGCACTAGCTGTTCCTCTGTCTGGAAGGTGCTTCCCCACAGGGAGCCAGGGCCTCTTACTCTCACATGTTGCTGGGCAGTGAGGTCTCTCCTGACCACTTGTCCCCTTTGGCCACCATCCAGGTTCTTAGTTCCCTGACCAGGGATCGAACCCGCGCCCCCTGCAGTGGAAGCACCAAGTCTTAAACTTCAGACTGCCAGGGAAGTCCCTCTTTTGGCCACTCTTAAAAATCAAAACCCACCCCCACACCGGCTTCATTTTTCTCCACAGCACTGAAGTCCATCTAGCGGGTGTGTCCTGTGAGGCAGTACTTAGCCTGGCACCCCAGCACACCACATGCACACAGCGCTGAGCATCTGCTCACCCAGGTGGCGGCCGGCCGTCAGATGGTGTCCCTCTCCTTGTCTGCCCCAGAGCCCTGCTCCTCTAGGCCCTTAGCCCATGTGGAGTCCGGCTGGTCACCTGAACCCCCAAGATAACTACCTCCCTCTGGGGCCTCAGTTTCCTCCTCATAACACAGCCTCACTCGGTCTCTGGACCTCTAGCCCTGCGGGTGGCCAGGCCATCAAGGGTGGCTGGGCTGGGGATGCCACGCCAGGGCTCTGGGTGGCACTTCAGTGAGGGGGACCAGGAGAGGGCTGCTGGGAGGGAGCAGGTCTCAGCTGCCCATCTCCCTCCTGGGGGAGGAGAGCTTGGCGGCAGGTGTGGTTTGTGTGGGGGGCCATCTATGCACACTTTGTTTTCTCGCAAGTGATGTATGTTGGCGTGGAAATTGGAAAAGCAAATAAAGAATACAAGATTTAAAAAATCATAAATACCCAGACACATCATAGTAAAAACGCTGAATCTGGAAAGCGTGAGAAGAGCACCTCACGTGCAAGGGAACTGCAGTAAGACTAACTGCTGGCTTCTCGACAGGAACAGTGGGGCCAGGAGGCAGTGAGATTACAGGCAAGTGCCCAGAGATGCCCGCACCCTTCCCGTCCCCCACCACCCACAGCATCCCCCTCCAGTTCCACATCTGCCAGTTCCTACGCTTGCGTGAGTCACTATCTCTGCACCTCAGTTTCCCTACAGATGAAACAATAAGGTTGTTTCAAGCGTCTGATTCCTCAGGGCTCCGCGATGCAGAGATCTTGGTTTAGTTTGCTGCTGTTGTCTCCAGTACTAATCCGGGGAATGTCTGCAGAGAGTGTAGGGCGCACCCTTGGCAGCTACCCCGCACAAGGTCACTCCGAGCAGTGGAAACTCAGGGCTGAGACGTGCTCTGTTCGTGGGAAGGACTGGCCTTGATTATAGTTCCATCTTCACGGATACCTCAGATACATCAGGGCTCCATCACTTCTCAACCTCTGTGTCTGTGACACGTGCATATGAATAGACCTTACTTCCTAAGGTCCTAGTGGTTAAATGTGCAGAAAGCTTGTAACATGGCCGGCCGGGACAAGCCCACAAATCTTCCTTGCATGAATGAACAGTTTATTATAAATTATCTTGAGCAGATGGACTCAAAACAATCACAAATGTCTTCCCATGTCTATAACTATTTGCACACAAAACAATGCTCGTGTTTTTCCGAGCACTTTGAGGACAAATCCACACACGCTAGTGCCCGTGTCTCCCAGTCTACATGAGTTCTGTGAATACACCGCTGTGTCCTCTGCTGCATTCCCTCCAGGCTGTTTCTTCCCAGTCCAGGAATTTTAAAAATCTCTTTGTTTCTCTTGTAGTCATTTGCTGTAATAAAATCTATTCTTTAAAGTCTTTAATTATGAAAATGACATGAGCACGTGGTTTGGAGACATGCAAGGAGCCCAGGATCCCAGCCCCGGATCCGACGATGCCGCCTGGCATGTGGGATCTTAGTTCCCTGCCCAGATATTGAACGCGTGCCCCCTGCGGTGGAAGTGCAGAGTCCTCACCACTGGACCGCCAGGGAAGTCCCTTGTGTTTCATCTTGAAAACTGTTCACAATCATCCACCTGTGGGCCTTGAGCACCCCAGGCCTGCTGAGTTCACCCTGACTGTATGTCACCCCCGTGGCCCTTGGCCAGGTTCTCACAGCAAAACCAGCACGTTTGTTTCAGTACCTTCGCTTAGTGTAGCATTTATGGAGGAGATGCACCCAAGGGTGGGGGGGGGGGGACACTATTGTCTTCACGATTTCTGTGTAACCCCAGAACTGTTGTAAAAAAAGTCTTTTAAAGATAGACTAAGATAGTGTTCACCTCTCAGGTTGAGAAACACCCAGAAGTTGGGTAAAAATCAAAGTGCACTTATTAAGGCCATTGTGGGGGGGGATGGGCACACTTACGTCACTGACAGCGTCAATTGGTACAAACCCACGGGGAACAGTTTGGCCATGTCTGTACAGAATTACAAATGAATGTGCCCTCTGGCACGGGGATGTCACTTGAAAAGGTTGACTCTGTTCCTTGTGTGCCGTGGGATCCATGCACAAAGGTCATTCCTTCCAGCTCAGTGTGACATACATTAGGGCACAGCTGAGGGCAGGGAAGGGCTGTGAGTGCTGCAGGACAGATGGCCAAGATGTGCTAAGTCAAAAAACTCAGGTGCGACGTGCTGTGTTATACACAGATGAAACGCTGGACGTAAAAGAATATGGTTTATGGGAATTCCCTGCCGGTCCAGCAGTTAGGACTCCACGCTTTCACTGCCGAGGGAGCGGGTTCAATCACTGGTTGTGGAACTAAGATCCCACAAGCAGCATGGTGTGGCCAAAAAAGAAAAAGAAAATATGTTTAAATTTGCTTACGTTTGCATAGAATTTCCCCAGAAAAATACACATGAACCTGCTGACACTGGTTGTCCCTGATTAAGGGAATTGGGTGTGGGGAGATGGGAATGAGAGGGAGCCGTTTCACTGAAGAAGCTCTTGTTAACTTTAAAATTAAAACAAGTCAAGTCTTTGCTTGCCTTTTTTTTTCTTAAGTCTGTTTTTGAATGGGTAACATGCACATGGTATTCCAAGCTCTCCTTTCTTGGGACAGTATTTGCAGGTGCTAATGTAACCTTCTGGAGGCATTCGATGAATATGCAAGCAAATACACATCCTATTTACTTATTTATTTTTGTCTGCGTTGGGGCTTCGTTGCGGTGCACAGGCTTCTCATTATGGTGGCTTCTCTTGTTGTGGAGCACAGACTCTAGGCGGGAGGGCTTCAGTAGTTGTGGCATGTGGGCTCAGTAGTTGTGGCTTGCAGGCTCTAGAGCGCAGGCTCAGTAGTTGTGGCGCACAGGCTTAGTTGCTCCGTGGCATGTGGGACCTTCCCGGACCAGGGCTCGAACACGTGTCCTCTGCATTGGCAGGCAGATTCTTAACCACTGCGCCACCAGGGAAGTCCCACATCCTATTTAAAACAAAATTAAAACAAACAAAAAAGAACAGAAATGGTAGCGTATCTTGTACAGCATTTGCATGTTGCTCTTTCTCACATATTTTGGAGATTGGTCCATATCTCAATGAGCTTCTTCATGTTGTTAAAATTCTGAAATATAGCAGACACAGAGAAAAGCATACAAAACACATTTATACACTTCCCTCATGGGCTCCCTACTGGCTTGAGGTAACCAGTATCCTGAGCTGTAGGGAAACAATCTTCTTGCTTTTACAGCTTTACCGCCAAGGTATGTGTGTTTAGCAGCACAGCTTGGTTTTGACGGTTTTGGAATTGTGTGCGAAGGCATTCAGACTATGGGTCTCCTGTGACTTGCTTGTTAGGCTGATGTTGTTTTCCACGCTGCTGGAAGTAGTGATGGTCCACTACTTTTGTGTTGTATAGTATTGCTCCTTGAATATACAAGCATGTTTATACTGCTTGCAATTAGGACAAATGTGGTTTTGCAGCCTAAGGTACATGTGCAAGAAGGCTGAGTAATGAGATACTACTGCGTCCCCACGTGACTTTTACCATTTCACGCTCCTGCCAGGGTCGCCCTGTGGACCAGGAGAGTATCCGTGGCTCTGCATGTGGCGTTGTCAGATCTTATCATTGTGGCAAGTTTCATGGGAGCATAGTGGTCTCAACTTGGGTTTACACTGCACTTTCCCCATCACTAGTGATGACGGGAATCTTTGCATGTGCTTGGTAGTCGTTGGGATTTCCCCTTTTGTGAAGCATTCGTGCAAATGCTTTTGCCAACTTTTGTGTTGTTTCTTACTGATTTGTAGGAGCTCTTTATACATGTTTGGATTTGTCCATTTCGATTGCATACAACCCCACTGACTTGTCCCACTGACTTGTCTTTCATTCTCCTTTAGATAAACAGAAGTCCTTGATTTAAAAAGTTAAATCAACTTCTCTTAGATATACTTTACACAAAGTAAAATACACCTATTTTAAGTATATACTTTATAAGTTTTGACATAATTATGCACCCATGTGACCCCCACCATAATTGGGATTTGGAATGTACTCATCACACCCAAAGCCTTCCCACACCCCTGTACACTTTATCCTACTTATCTCAGACAGCCAGTGATCTGCTTTTGGCCCTTAGTGACTAACTTTGCCTGTTCTAGAATTTCATAGAAATGGAATCAAGTATTTTGTACTCTTGCGTATATGGCTTCACTCAGCATGTTATTTTGTGTATCAGTGTTTAGCTAAGTAGTATTCCACTGTGTGAATTCACAATTCCTTTACTCATTCATCCATTGGTGAACATGTGGGTTATATTTCCAGGCTTTGCTGATTACAAAGGAAGCAACTGTGAAAACTGGCATACCAGGCTTTCCTTTCTCTGTATTTTATAATCATTTTTGACACTGTGTCCTAAGGCCCGGCACAGAGCCTGACAGAGGGCGACAAAATCTTTGGCCTCCCCATCTGTGCCTTTGCTGGTTTCTGCCAAGGCCGACCACTCCCTACTCTCCCACCAGCCGAGAACCCCGACACTTGTCCGGGTCTGCGGCCCTTACCTGACTCTCCATAACAGTCCAAGAGGTACGACGACCAGCAGGTCTGCCCTCCTGCAGATGAAGGAACAGGGCAGGGAGAAGGGCCATGCCGCAGGGGTGCATGCAGGAAGCTGACCTGCGCCGCCGGGTCTCCCGCCCCCACCCCTGGAGTGAGGGCAGAACCTGTGACCACGCTGGGACATGTTCCTGCAGTCAAGTTATCACCCGGGGCTCATCAGCTTCATCTAAGCAACTGGGTCCCACAAAAGGGGGCTGTGGGGTGAGAACCCTGGCAGCTTCTAGGAGCTGGGGATAGCCCCAGGCCCTATGACTCCAAGAAACTGAATCCCGCCAGCTTTGAGTTTGAAGAGGACCCGAGAAAGGAACGTGCCCAGTGGATCCTCAACTTCACTTCTGAAACCTGAGCAGCGACCAGCCCGTCACACCAACTTCCAACCAACACAAATTGTAAGACAGGTGTCTCCTCAGGCCTGGGATTTGTGATATATGATACAGAAATCCACAGGAACATGTTCTGTTGGCTAGAGCGGGATCAAGTGCCCCAGCGCACGGCAGACAGACGGAGCTCCCACACCCACTGCCCAGCCTCTATGCCCATTTCAGGAGAACAAGGGCAGGAGAGATCAGCAGCAGGCCCGTGCCTGGCACTGCACCCCTCAGACAGAGGGCGTCTCTGACTCCAACAGGAGGCCCGCTGAGCTGAGAGACCTGTGCTCAGCCCACGTGAAGACTCGGGCTGGGGCGCCCACTGCTCAAAGCCAGGGTGGTGGAGGCAACAACAGCTGCTTTTCCAACTTTATTTAGAAAAACAAATCCAGGTCCGAGTGCCCCCGTGCCCTCCCCCACCCCAGCCATAACTTAAATAACTTAGAGACAGAGTTGGGGGCAGGTGGGTGGCGGGTGGGAGAGGGAGGGAGGAGAGCCCACTACAGCCGCCGCAGCGCCCGCTTCTTGTCCGTCTTTTTCTTGGCTGCCAGCTTCTTATCACGCTCACCCGCGTGCTTCTTGGCCATGGGCCCCTCGACCCCTCCTGGGCCCCCAGGGGCCATGGGGTCAGCGGTGGAGGCCACAGCCCCGCTGGCCAGGGACCGGCTGGCCTCGGCCCTGCCGCTGCTGGGCCCACCTGCGCCCCCGTGGATCTCTGTGAGCAGGCGTGCGCGGGCGGCATACTCCTCGTAGTTCTCCAAGAGCAGGCGGCCCGCCTCCTCGTTGAGGGCAGACTCGGGGTTAGGGTGGATCAGCAGGCACTTGATGGTCTGTGGGGAGAGCGCCAGGGTCAGGGGGGGCCGGTCCCCCAAGCCTCACACGTCCGGCCTTGTGGCCTCAACTCCCAACACCGCTCCCCCAGATGGCACATGTGTGCAGGCACCGTGATCAGTGACTCGCCCCAGGTCATTCAGGAAGTGAGGGGGGACTTCCCTGGTGGCACAGTCATTAAGAATCCACCTGCCAATGCAGGGGACATGGGTTCGAGCCCTGGTCCGGGAAGATCCCATATGCCGTGGAGCAACTAAGCCCGTGCGCCACAACTACTGAGCCTGCGCTGTAGAGCCCGTGCTCTGCAACAAGAGAAGCCACTGCAATGAGAAGCCTGCGCACCACAACGAAGAGTAGCACCTGCTGGCTGCAACTAGACAAAAGCCCGTGCACAGCAACGAAGACGCAATGCAGCCAAAAAAAAAAAAAAAAAAAAAAAAGGAAGCGAGGGGGACAACTTAGAAACTAGCAACTAGACAACTAGCTCTACATTACACTACAGGAAGATGCTTAAAGCTACAGCTATCGCTGGCTTTAACAGGAATCTCAAGGGCAGAGGCACAAATCCTGGCTGGGCAAGCTGTTAATACCCAAGAGAAAGGCACCAGGGCATAAACAGAGACTGATGCCCGAGGACAGTCGAGAGTGGTCCAGGAAGGAAGTGAGTCTTCAATATTCCTTAATCTGCCCATTTTAACTGCAGAGTAAATCGAGGCCGAAAGGTGTGACCAGCCAGCCCCCAATGGACCATTCTAAGAGGAGTCTACCCAGACAGCTGTGGCCCCTAAGCCGTGTTTGTTTTACCTCCACTTTGATTCTAAAAGGGAACGCAGAGCACCCCAGGAACCCAGAACTTGTCTGGCCTTGAGCAGGTGAAATGCTCTCACGTGTAAATGGGGGCAGTAACAAGTACTCCCCAAAGCACCTGGCCCAACACACATCACTGATAATCATGAGGGACCAGCATCACACCCTAATTCTGACAACTGCACCCCACAACCAGAGGCCTGACTGCCCGCCTTTCCCACAGCTGCCCTCCCATGGCTGAGCCTGGCCTGGGCCCCGCACTGCAGGCCCTAGGGATTGTTGGGGACACTTGGGAGTTATTCTGTGAGCTCATCTCTGATGTTGCTGGCAGCCACCACTGACACTCCAGGGAGAGGAGGAAAAGGTTTGGGGTCTGTTTACCTTGGTGCTCAATCCTCCCCCCGGGCCCTGCAGGAAACCCCAATTCCCAGTCCTCCCTACCAACTGCCCCAGGGGCTCATTAGAAATTCAGTGTTTGTTTTTTTAAATTTCACCTTGTGGGAGGGGTGGAGAGGCATCAGGTGACCTACATGCTTTAAGTGGCCTATGGGGACCCTGGAGCACCAGAGTAGTCTGGCTGTCTCCACCTTAGCTTGGCTGAGGTGGGCCTGGATGGTTCTCCGCGGGGTGGTCCCTGCTGCACGATGTGCAGCAGCTTCCCTGTCTCCACCCAGTAGGTGCTGGTAGCACCCCCAGGTGTGACAATTAAAAATGTCCCCAATGGAAAAAAAAAAAAAAATGTCCCCAATGGAACAAAACCACCCCTGGTTGAGGAACGATGGAATGACAATGGTGATGGTTGTACAAGCTGTGACTACTAAAAAACACCAATGAACTGTACGCTGTAGGATACTGGACAGTCTATCTTCGCCCTAACCAGACGCTTGACTTGTACCTGTCAGAACACCGTCCTGCTACACAAACCATCACTTGTTCCACAGCAAAGGTAGCTGGGCACTGCCAACCCTTCCAGAAAAGCTGGAAATCTGGATTCTTATGTAGAAGCCCCAACCAGTTCAGTGTTGACTTTAGAAGAGAAACAAGGCTCCGTGGCTTGGACATCACTGGGATGCGTCCAGGAGGGAGGCCCAGGCCCAGGCAGAACTCACCAGCAGCACGTGCCGGATGCCCAGCTCAGCTGTCCAGTCCCTCTTGAGCACGTTGACGCAGATCTCACCATTGGCGCCCACATTTGGGTGGAAGATCTTGGTCAGGAAGTAGCCCTTGGGCGGGGAGGCAGGAAAGTCCTTCCCCAGCAGGAGTTTCATGCGGAAGAGGCCTCCGGCGTATGGGGTCCCCTCTGGAATGCAGGGAGGGGGACAGTGTCAGGAGGCGCAGGCCTTCCAGGCACCCCCAAAACCAGTCTCCACGGTCTGGCTGCGAGGCAAGTGCCCCACCGCCTCCTCCACCAGACGGGGGGTTCTCGAGAGGAAGACAGGCCCAGGTTCCCAGGGGGCCACAGGCACCACCCCCAGCTCAGAGTAAACCCCCTGACTGGTGGTCCCCACCCACGGATCCCTCTTCACTCCCAAGTGAAGGCACAGCACACCCTTCCCAAGAGGCACAGACACACGTGCCCACTCAGCTCCTAGGAAAAACATCTATTTGGAAGCTTCTCAGGCAAATGTCAGGACAGTTCTGTCCACTCCGTGGTCTTCCCTGCCGCAGCAAACACTGGGAGTTGTTCCAGACTCATGGCTGTTCCTCATGCCCCAGCCCCCACGTCCCACCCATCATAGCCTGGGCAGCTGACCTCCAGGTCCACTCCTGAATCTGAGCCCACCTCCAAGTCCAGCGGAACCACTTCTCTCACCTGATGGATGCCCATGGTCAGCGGCTTCCTGACCGGCCTCCAGATTGTATCCCCACCCTCACTGAAGTCAAAGTGAAGTCTGAAGCGACCCACTGGCCCGGCTTTAAACCTTCCAAAGGCTTCCTTTCCAAACTCCTTTAAAAGAGGTCTACAAGCCCTAAAAGATCTGTTCCCTATAAGCTTCACAAGTCTTTTTTCTTCTGTTCCTCAGGAAGTCTTCCCTGACCCCCTCCCCACAAGTTCAACTCCAGACTAGGTCCTTCATCACACTCTTCACTTATAAAAATTCAACTAATAACTTAAATGTAGTGCACGTGAAACAACCTGCTAAGCCACTATGCAAGATCAAACGGTCCCCTGTAGTTATTTGGTTATTACTGTTATCTCCCTGAAAGCCTGCATTTGTTCTCTGCTTGGTCCCCAGAGAGCCTAACACTGGCGGCAGGAAGGAGTTTGAGATGATCCAGCCTCCCCTCCAGGCCTTTGCTGACACTTCTCCCCACCTGGCATCCTCTTCCCAATCCCACTTAATTCCTACCCATACTTCAGGATGGAGGAAACACCCAAACCCAGGTAAGGCCCCATTATATGCTCTCCTGGCCCCCAGAATTTTTCTCACAACACTTACGGGGAAAGTATATACAATTACTTGTCATTTCTAGTGTCCTGCCCTGCATACTGTGAGCACCATGTGTAACAGGTGTGCCTGTCATGTCTACCCTTGCGTCCTCAGGGTCTGGCAGTCCACCTTACAGTGGGAGCCTCCTATCCTTGCTCTAAGATTGACGGAGATCTAGGAAGTGCACCCCTCCCTCTCATTCCCACACTCACCAGGGCCCTCGATGGTGACCTGCAGGTCAGTGAGGTCCTCCTCATTGGGAAAGACCTTGATACCATCAGGTGGGTCAGCTGTCAGTGTCGTCACCTCCTTGTACACCAGGCGGATGATATGGGGGGGCAGGTTCTCCACGTTGGAGTTCTAGGTATGGAGACAAGGGGGTGAGCCACGGGCAGAGCCAGGGCCTGGTGCCTCCTGCAGGATCTAGGATGCAGTGGCACCCTAGTCTTACTCCTGCAGTCCCAGGCTGTCAATCACCCCGAGCTCCCAGAACCCCCAACCCAGGATGCTTCAGGCGACCGCCCCAAGCTGATCTCCCACTAGAAATAGGGCGGATTGCCGAGGGCTTGCGGATGACTCCACCTTCCCCAGAAGACCCCAAAGCCCGCTCGTAGCTCCGCAAGGTCCCCGAATGATTCCGGGCAGGCCCGAGGCCTATGCCGGTCCCCCTTCCCCACCTAATCTTGGTTAAGACCACCCTGGAAACCCCAACTCGAGCCTGGATACGGCGGCGGAGCGTCGTTGTTCCCGAAACACCCACGGGCGGGCCAAAAAGCCCGGAGCTCGGCCGGGCCCTCCCCTCCCGCCCCGCCCCGCCTACAGGAAGGCCCCTGGGCCCATCTCAGGCCCGGGATACCCAGGTGGGCCCTCCAATCCCCCAAGCCGCCCGCGAGAGGCTCCTGAGACCCCACCTCCTCCTCTGGGGGGGGCCCAACCACCCCTCCCAGGCCTGGACGCCTAGCTCACCATGACTGCTGCCGGCCGGGGGCGGGTCCCCCCGGCCCCCTTCCTGCGCTCTCCGGCCGCCGGCCGGGGCGGGGGGCCCAACTGCTGCCGCTGCGGCCCTAGCGAGGCCCCGGCGGCCCCGCTCTGCTCCCCGCTGCCTCCGACGCCCGCCGCGAACCGCACCGCACCTCCACCCGCCCCCAGTGCCCGGCCGCACTAAGCCTGTCGCGCGCGCACCGCCGCCCTTTTATATCCGCCCACAGGCCGCGCCCCCTCGCGGGCCCCTCTCGCCGTGCCTCGACCCGTGACGTCAGCGCGCACGGCCCTCGGCGTTCGACGAGCTCGCTCCCTTCCAGCAAGCTGCAGGCCGAAGTTGGGGAGGGGGCGCTCGGCGGGCCGGCCAATGGGGGTACGCGGTGGTCGGGGAGGGATCCGGGAGGATGGAGTGGCGGAGAAAGGGAAGTAGAGCGGGAGAGGACGTGAAGGGCGACGCAACCGCTGATTGGCCCATTTGAATGAGACGCTGGCGCACGCGCGTGCCCCGACGCCCAGGAGATCACTCACGCGACTAACGGTCGGCCGTGGAGCCTGGGCAGGGCGAAGGGAGGTGGGACTCTGGCGGTTTAAAAGGACGATAGAAGGCGCGCCGGCCAATAGGGGCGCGCAGTCGTGGAGTGGCGTCACGAGACGCGCGCGGGCCAATCCTTGACGGAGAAGGCAGTACGGGGGTTGGGGGGGCGAGGGAAATGGAGAGCGACCAATGGGAGCCTTGCCTAGCGCGGACCCAGGCGCTTGCAGCCAATGAAGTTCGTTGATTTTTGTGTATGCAAATGAGTGTGCGCGGATGCCCACGCCCCTTCCTCAGCCGGGAGTGAGGGTGGGCGCTGGGAATCGTTGTACGTTTTTCTCCGAGGCGCCATTTTGTGCTGAGAATGACCTGTGACCTGCGTGGTGTGTCAACCCGGCGCTGAAGGCTTAGACGCCTGGCCGTCCAGTGTGTGACCTCTGGCCCCAGCCAGGCTTCAGTCTCCTCCTGTGAGGACTGTGCCCGAGAAAGAAGAGCCCCCAGGCCTTGTTGAGGGCCTGGCCCTGCCTGTGACTGACAGCGGTCTCCCGCCAGCCAGGCCTCGCCGGGTCTCCCTTCCCCTGTCTGGTGAACCGGCGCAGAGCGCCGCGGGCGGCCCAGTGTCGGCGCCCTGAGAGCGGGAGGCCCGGGAGCTGACCCGCCTCCTCGGCTCCTGTGCGGTGCGGCCGCGGCGCCCCCGTCAGGCCCTCTCTGCCCTGGTCCCGAAAAGACTCCTCAGGGGGCCCCAGCCTCTGGAACAGGGGCCAGGAACGTGCAGAGACGCCCACCGCCGTAGCCATGACTAGTTTGTGGCAGATTGGCCGCACGCGGGCATCCCACGCGCCTCGCCTTGGGTGTTATCCCACCGGGTGCAGAGGAGTCCGGCCCAGTTAACACCCAAGAACCCTGACGGAAGAGAGGGGTCAAGTGACTTGCCCAGGGCCCCCCCCCCCACTTGGGACATGGCGGAGGTGGTGGTCAGACTGAGCTGTATCTCAGAAGTCCACTCAACAGACGTAACTGATGATGGTCACGAGAGTGGTGGTGATCGATCCGGTGCTCGCTGGGCAGGGCACTGTTCTAGTTTCTTTGCATGCTTCATCTCATTGAATCCTTGCCACAGCCCTGTCAGGTGGATGTTATGATTCCCCTCGGGACACTCTCAGACGTTCAGTACGCTTTTATTTTTGAGCACCTATCATGTGGTAGGCAGGATACTCTGGGGATATGGCTGAGCATAAAAGGGACAAAATCCCTGTGCACTCAGGGAGCTGACGTCTTCGTGGGGAAGCCAGACAGTAAAGTAAGTATATCCTATGATGTCAGCGAGTGATAAAGACGTAGAGGAACAATCAGGGCCAAGGGCCTACAAAGGGAGGGGTGGGGGTTGCTCTTTGACCTGAGGAAGGATCACTTGGGCTCCATGCGGGAAGGTCTAGGGGAAAAGCATTCCAGAAAAGGGAACAGCCCATGCAAAGGCGAGGCGAGGGGATCGCGCTTGGTGTGTTTGGGGCGCCACCAGGAAGCCAGTGAGGGTAGGTCGGAGGGAGGTGCTTAAGTCCGAGAGGTAAGGGGGGGCAGCGGTTACGTCTCTCGCCTCTGCCGGGTGGGCGGTGTGTTGTCTTCAAGCCCTAGGGAGCCATTGGAGGCTTTGACAGGGCCGTGGGCGCTAATAGAGAGGGAGGCGAGCAGGATGGTGGCAGTGGGGATGGGAGACGTGATGGGGATCGGTGACGTCGACAGGACCTGAGGGAGAAGGAAGGAATCGCCTGCATCTTAAAATTGGGGTCAGCAAACCTCAGTAAAGGTTTTTGATTTTGCGGGCCATCAGTCTCTGTCCCAGCGTACCCAGTTCTGCTGCTATAGCCCCAGAGTAGCCAAGCCCATGTGCAGATGTAGGGGCTGGCTGTGTTCCCATCAGCCTTTGTTTACAGAAACAGGCAGTGGCAGGGGTTGGACCTCAGGGAGGCTGCTCTTTACTGACCCCTGAAATCCCAACAGGCCCCACCCCTGCTAAGAACTTTTCAAGAGCCCTCAACACACTGCGTTTCAAGTAAATCCCAAACTCCCATGAGATCCGTAAGTACACTCTCCCTGAGGCCCCCTTGGCCTCTTTCTGTCTGTCTCCCTGCTATAAGCCAATCTCTGCCTGACCTGAAGAAGTTTACACGGGAGTCCCCTGTGCCAGGAGAGCTTTCCTCCTCCTCTGTCCTCCTCATGGCCTAGGCTCACCTTAAAATGTCACCTCTCATGGGACTTCCCTGGCAGTCCAGTGGTTAGGACTCCTCGCTCTCACTGCCAAGGAACTGAGGTCAGTCCCTGGTCGGGGAACTAAGATCCCACAACCTGTGCAGCACGGCTGGAAAAAAAAAAAGTCACCTCTCAGAGCAGCTTCCTCACCTCCACTCCCATGCTCTGTTTACTTCACCCTCTTTGATCTTCCTGGTCCATAAGAATTTATTATTTGTTTGCTTACGTGTTTGTCTCTGTCCCCCGATGAGTACAGCCCCAGGAGCACAGGGACCCTGTTCTTAGACTCTAGCAGAGTGCCTGACAGATCAAGGTGTTTGTTCAGCAAGTATTTATTGAGCACCTACTGTGTGCCAGGCACTGTTCTGGGTGATTGGGATACGTAGGCAAACACAGATCTTTGCCCTTGTGGGGCTTACTGTGGTGAGAGAAGACAGACACAGAAGTGAAATGTAATAAATAAATAAAATACATGGTATGTTAGAAGGGAGCAAGTGCTGTGGAAAAAGAGAAAAGTAGAGCAAGGGAGGGGCTCAGGGTGTGCCAGGTTGTGAATTTTAAGCCAGGTGGCCAGGGAGGCCTTACCAAGCAGGTATCATGTGAACACAAGTTTGAAGGAAGGGAGGAAGTGAGCTATGTGCTTATCAGGGAAGAGCATTCCAGCCAGTGGGAACAGCTGGAACAAAGGCCTAGCACGTGCAAGGAACTGCAAGGAGGCTGGTTTGGTTGGAACAGAGTGGGCAAGGGGGAGGGTGTGGGGAGCTGAGGTTAGAGAGATGTATGTGTGGATGGAGTTGGGGAGCCGGTATCATTCAGGGCCTTGAAGGCCGTGGCTAGGACTCTGGTCTTGTCTCCGGGGGAACAGGGAGCAATGGCAGGGTTTTGAGCAGCGGAATGCTGGGGTCTCACTCTGACTGCTGGATGGAGAAGAGAATGAAGGGGGATGAGGGCGGAAGCAGGGAGGCCGGGGAGGAGGCTGTTGCAATAACCCTGAGAAGAGATGGTGCTGGTCATCAAAGAAGATATATAAATGGCCAATAAGCACATGACAAGATGCTCAGCATCATCAGCCATCAGGGAAATGCACATCAAAACCACAGTGAGCTACCGCATTACACCACCAGGGTGGCTATAATCAAAAAGTGAGATAATAAGTGTCAGGGAGGATGTGGAAGATAGGAACCCTCACACAGCTGGTGGGAATGAAAAATGGTGCAGCTGATTTGGAAAACAGCCTGGCAGTTCCTCAGATGATTAAATCTAGAGTTACCATATGACCCAGCAATTCCACTGCTAGGTATATACCAGAGAAATGGAAACATGTCCACGTGAAAAGGCATACACAGATATTCATAGCAGCGTTATTTCTAATAGCCAAAAGTGGGAACAACCCACATGTTCAGCAACTGGTGAATGGATAAACTAACTGGTATTTACTTACAATGAAATATTATACAACCATAGAAAGGAGTGAAGTACTGTTATCTGCTACAAAATGGATGAACCTCCAAAGCGCTACGCTAAGGGAAAGAAGCCAGTCACAAAGGACTACATGTTGTATGATTCCATTTATATGAAATGTCAAGAACAGTCAAATGCATGCAGACAGAAAGTGGATTAGTGATTGCCTAGGACTGGGGGATGGAGAGTTGATAGCTAATAGGTAGATTTTCTTCTTGGGGCAATGAAAATATTCTAAAATTGTGATGGTATAGATGCACAGCTCTATGAATATACCAGAACACTTTAAATTGGTGGGTTTTATGTATGGCATGTGAGTTATATGTCAGAATAAAGATGTTATTTTTCTAAAAAGAATTTTTAAAAAGTACTGAGATGGGAGGAACTGAAAGAAGGCCAGAGGGGTGGAGAAAGAGGGAGAGAGAGGTCTGAAGGAAGAATGTTCTGAGCCAGTAGAGGTAGGTATGGAGGGGCTAGGCTTGATAGAGCCCTAGGGAGCCAATGAGGAATTCTCACCGGGACGTGTGAGTGGATTTGGTACTGATGTTGAGATTCTGGCTCAGGGCTGCTGGGTAGAGACTAGATTGGAGGACCCAGAGTGGAAGCAGGAACTCCAGCAGGGAGCTGGTCATGGGTTGGGCTAGTGTGGTGGCTATGGCCGAGAAGTGGGCGGATCTGAGAATGACTCAGGAGATGGCCTAGTGATGGGCCTTTTGTGTTAGTTTGGGAGACTGGAATCTGCAGGGGATGGGCTAGGGGAGGGCTGTCCTTACTTTCCTAAATATTGGAGACCTGGAAACTTACTTTTGCTCAGTGAAACCCAAATTGTCCCTTCGGCTTGAATTCTAGCTTCAGAAATTAATCTTCATTTCTTCTGTTCATCTGTATTAAATCACTAAAGAAATACATGCTTGGAGGGAAATTCACACAGTTACTGCAGTGCAAGAGGTAAAAGTAGGAGGTGCAGCTCTCCAGCTCTCCTTCCACTCCCACATTCGCAATCCCACCCCCTCAGGTACCCGCTGTTAATATCTGGGTGTCTTCTTCCCCACACTACTTGGACGTTTACATTCCCACACATCCTCCCTCGGCAGCATGCACAGCGGTCCTTGATAAGAACACGGGAGTTTCTAGCATTCTCCAGGGTGTTTATGCCGGTCCAGTCTGTGGCTAGAAGCTGCAGTGAGCATCCTCAAACGTTTATCTTTGGGCAAAGGTGTGAGCTTTCGGGCTTCCCTGGTAGTGCAGTGGTTGAGAGTCCGCCTGCCAATGCAGGGGACACGGGTTCGTGCCCCGGTCTGGGAAGATCCCACATGGCGCGGAGCAGCTGGGCCCGTGAGCCATGGCACGTCCGGAGCCTGTGCTCCGCAACGGGAGAGGCCACAACAGTGAGAGGCCCGCTTACCACCAAAAAAAAAAAAAAAAGGTGTGAGCTTTCCTGAAGGAGAAATTCCTAGAAGTGGAATCTCAGGATCAAAAGAGCATGTGTTTGCAATTCTGCCAAGTAGCCCTTGGCAGGGTTCTACTTATTTAGATCCTCACCATTAGGCTCTGATCCATTCATTCAGTAATTCATTTAGAACCAACTATTTGCCAGGCTGTGTTTCTGTGTGCTTGGGATACATCAGTGACCAAGACAGGAAGCAAGACACCACCTTCCTGGGGCTTCCATTCTGGTGGGGAGACAGATAAACAGTAAGCACTAAACCCAGGGTGGCCAACTGTACGGGGTTGCCCAAGATGCTGGACTTTCATTGAGTGCCAGCACTGGGAAAGTCCTGGGCTAGTGGGTAGGAAAAGCTGGTAGTATAAAAAAATATTACTATAAAAATTAGAGCAGTTAAGGTAAGGAGGTTTGGGAACACTGGGGGGAGGGGGGAGAATTTTAGATGCGGGGAGTCAGGGTAGATCTTCATCGAGAAGGAAACATATTTAAAGGAAGCGAGGGAGCAAGGTTTGTGCTTATCCAGAGGAGAAAGACTGTTCCAGGCAGAGGAAGCAGCCGATGTCAATGTTTTGATGCAGAAATGAGCCCGAGTATTAGCAGGCTTCAAAATATGTGCCAGTCATGGTCAAATGTGCCTCATCTTTCATCGGCATTTCCTTTCTTCCCAGTGAGGCTGAGCATCTTTTCATGAGTAAATGCCTCCATCTTTATTTCTGAGTTCACAGTCTGTGGTTGCTGATGTGTTCTCTGCCCCTTAGTGGCCTTAATATTTTTAAGCAAGTTGACTGTAAGGCTGTGGTAGGTAATTAGCAAGAACCACTTTCCTTTGTGCCCCTGAACAGAGGTTAGAGCTCTACGCCAGTGGGAGGGGCCCGCATTAATTGCTAAATATGCCTGCAGTGGATCAGGTGCTCCCTCTAGTGACAGACAGCAGCAATGAAACGCGTTGCTCTTATCCCGCTCCAAAAACCCTAGACGGCAGAGCACAGACTTTCATGTTGGACAAAAACAAACTTTAGGGGTTTCCCTGGTGGCGCAGTGGTTGGGAGTCGGCCTGCCGATGCAGGGGACACGGGTACGTGCCCCGGTCCGGAAGGGTCCCACATGCCGCGGAGTGGCTGGGCCCGTGAGCCATGGCCGCTGAGCCTGCGCGTCCGGAGCGTGTGCTCCGCAACGGGAGAGGCCACGACAGTGAGAGGCCCGTGTACCGCAAAAAAAAACACAAAACAAAACAAAAAAAACACAATAGTAACTAGGGGCTTCCTATAACGGCCGTAAAACAGACACCTCTGATGCACATCAAGATTAAACAGAATAATGCCTGATGTCGGCAAGGGTGGGAGCAAATGGACGTTCTCACTTACGTGGACTTGGCAAGGCTCTCGGAACTGCATCTTGGCGTTGTGCAGCAAAAGTCTTAAAAACGCACCTCCCTCCGACCCAGAAGTTCACCCTCCTGGGAGGTCTTCCCAGGGAAAAGTAAGTGAATGCTCCCCATGGTGTGCAAAAAGATATTCCTCAAAGTATTGTTCATAGTATTGAGAAATGGGAAAACCCTAAATGTCTGGTGGTAGGGACTGGAATAAAAATTATGCTGCTGCCTGGACTCCAGAAACGTGTGTCATGAAAGAGACTGAAGAACTGTTCAAGTCCAAGGAGCCTCGAGAGACACAATAACCAGATTCGACACCTAATCCCGGGGTACCAGGGACTGAAAAGAGAACTGCTCCAAAGGACAATACTGGGACAGTTGGTGAAACTGGAACATGGACTTCATCAGTGTTAAGTCCTTGCTTTTGATAACTATACTGTGGCTGTGTAAGAGAATGTCCTTGTCCTTCAGAAATGTCCCTTAGGGGGCAACTTACTCTCAAGTGTCTCTGAAAAAAAATATTTATATGGGAGGAAAACCATAAAGCAGTGTGATGAAATGTTAGCAATTAGTGAATTGACAAAAGCTGTACATGAGTTCTTGGACTTATTCTTGTAACTTCTGCACGTTTGAAACTGTTTCAAAATATAAAGTTGAAAAGAAATGAAAAGAAAAAAGAAAGGCACATGCACACAACATCTGGTATAGATTTCAGAAGTTTGCAAGCCCGCCCCCTCAAATGCCGGTTAAGAATAGCTGCTCAGAGGCTGTATTTATCAACACAGTGGAGTTGCAAATTGAGCAAATGTTAGGTTACAAAGGCGAAAATGCTTATGCCAGATCTTATCGTTGACTTGCTCAACTAAAGCAAGGTACATGTGGATCAGATTGCTTTCTTCTTGGCTGAACAGAAATGAAGTAGTTGACAGGCACATAGAGGCCATGTTGAATGAAAAATACATACGTTTAAGCCTTGGCGTTACAACTCAGAGTGGAAGCTAATCACTTGCATGGGAGGGGAATGAGACTCTAGTCTCCTGTGTTAAGCTCGCCCTGGGCATCTGCTCAGTTAGGGGAATGGCAGTCAAAGCCGGCACCATTGACGTTTACATTTAGACTTTATTTTTTTAAAAGTAGGTAACGCACCTACAAAAAATTCAGAAGTGCAAGAGTGTACAGCAAAAAAGCCACCCAGTTCCCCTCTCCACAGGCAAGGCACATTGGCTGGAGTAGGCTGCACTGTCCTGCAGTAACAAGCAGCCCCAAAGCCCCAGTTGTTAAAGCAACAAGGGTTTGTATCTGGCACATCTAACATCTGGGAGGCAGGGAAGTACGGTCCTAGTCTGTGCCCAGGAGGAGACTCTCTGAGTGCTCAATGATCCCATACTTCGACACACTACATCACCACCCTCCCTCCCCACCCCCACCCCCAATTTTCTATAGACAAATCGCCAGCACAAAGAGGCGATTTCTAAGAACGGTCGAACAACCCTTACACACACCACGTGGGGCATTTCACCAGGGATCCAATACCAGTACTTGAAGGCATCACCCCCTCCCACCCCACTAACCTACGGTCAAACAGATGGACCTCAGCAGGTGAAATCTAGCTGGTGGTGAACACTTAACTGCACCGAAGGGGGGCAGGCTTTCTCAACCACAGATCACACTCCTTCCAGCAAGCACTATCCTGTGAGGATGGTTAGGTTTCATGTGTCCACTTGGTCGGCTACAGTGCCCAGCTGTTGGTTCAAACACAGCCCAGGTGTTGCTGTGATGGTATTTTGTAGACAAGATGAACACCTACAGTCAGTTGACTTTGAGTAAAGGAGATTATCCTAGATCATATGGTGGGCCATGTTCAATCATTCGAAGGCCTTAGAGCGGAAACTGAGGTTTCCTGGAAAAGAACGAATCCTGCCTCAAGACTGCAGCCTTGAAAGCCTGCCCGAGTTTCCGGCTGCCTTACAGACTTTGGATTTGCTAACGCCCACGGTCACATGAGCCAGTTCCTTAACAGGAATACACACACACACACACACACACACACATTGGTTCTGTTTCTCTGGAGAACCCTGACTGATATGGAATAAAGTCTAATATCTGAGAAGCAAACACTTAAATACACTAGAGAGGAAGGGGTTTTCTTAATGATAAAATCAATGCTGAAATGCCCTGCACACACAACCCAGAGGTACGAGCAAACTAATGCTTTGATGTAATATGAGTCTGATATTAGTAAACAAACACTTAGATGCTCCTAGAGGTGAGCTGTCCTAAAGTTCATAAAACCAAGCCTTAGAGGCACTTCTTGAGACAGAAGGAGGGGGCAATTCTAGTCATCACTATGGAAATATTTTAGTGCACTGGGTGGGAGGAGAGAGGTGTGGAAAATGATTCCCAGTTATCATAAAAACTGACATTTAGACTATTCTGTCACACCCCGTTATGGGTTGAATTTTGCTCCCTGCCCACAAAGATGTTGAAGTCCTAAACTCCAGGACTTGTGAATGTGACCTTGTTTGGAAACAGGGTCCTTGCAGATGAAATCATTGGGGTGGGCCCTAATCCATGATGACTGGTGTTCTTATAAAATGAGACATTTTGCCAAGGAGACACGCATACAGAGGGAAGATGATGTGTCGAGGAATGCCAGCATTGCCAGCAAGCCACCAGAAGCTAGGAGGGAGGCACAGACAGATTCTCCCACACAGCCTCAGAAGGACTCAGCCCTGCCGACACCTCCGTCTCAGACTCTCAGCCTCCAGCACTGAGAGAGAATACATTTCTGTTTAAGCTGCCAGTTGTATGGTACTTTGTTACTGCAGCCCCAGGAAACTAATGCAGATGCACCCCCCCGACACACGCACACACTTCAATGATGTTCAGGCAAAGAATTCAAATATAAGGAGGCGCAAACAAATAGAATCTGCAAACAAATGCTTACCTGCTTAGAGGGAGGAAGCTTTCTTAGGAAGAAACTAAGGATTTGAAGGCATCTTACAGTGCATCTCCCCATGCCTGACTCCTCTCTTGGTGACAGCTGGAGTAGCCCTGACCACCTACCTGTAAAGACACTTAGATGCCCGCCTTCCTTGGCCACAAAGGGGACTCCCCAGTGACCTGCAAATGCGGAGATGGAAACCCATCCTTTCCCGACAGTATACTTGAGACCGGGGATCAGGAAAACATCTGTTTATTCAAAAAAATACCAAGTTGCAGCTCGGCTGGCTGTCCTCACCAAGGAACTGGGGCAAGAGTCAGGTTTGGGGGGAGGAATAGGGTGGGTAGGGATAAGGAAGCAGGCAGAGCTTTGGAAGTTCTTTTGGTCCAGAATTGATCTTCTTTCTGTACCGCCCTCCACTGCCCCCTCACTGGAATGGGAGTGTGTGTGTGTGTGTGTGTGTGTGTGTGTGTGTACGCACAAGCCTGTGTATGCATTTATGAGGTGGTGGGGGCTGGTGAGGGAAGACTCAGATGGCGAGGTCCCATCTCTGGAAGCATCAAGGGGATCTGGCAGGACATGCCCACTTCCTCACCCACCTCGAGACCTCTCCCTACTATGGCTTATTTGAGATAAGAGGTCAAGGCCCCAGGGTCAGGCAGCCTGTGTCAAGTGAGTGCGGGGAGGGGGCAAGATACCTGGAATCCAGGCCGGGAAAGAGCAAGTTGAGGGGGGCATACAAAAGCTGAAAGGCCCCGAATCCCCCAATTCTGGGGGCTGGAGAAAGCTGAGGGCTCCTTGAGGGTGGTGAGCAAAGGGGAGGGGTCTGGGAGGGGCAGGCGCCCAAGCTGGCTCCTTTTGGGGGAAGTCACGGTCTGCCATAGGGATACTGGGCATGGTGAGGCCCTCAAGGGGATTGGAGGAACCCAAAGGAGCAGCTGTAAGCGTGGAGTTGAAAAACTGGCAAACTGGCACTGGGGCCCTGGTAGATTGGGGGTAACCCCTCAGTTTCCTCAGTGTGGTGGGAGCTGAGGGTCAGTTATCTGCCCCAGGCTCCTGATGAGAAGGGATGAGCTGAGGTGCCAGGATTTGTGGGGAGAGAGGAAAGGGAGGGGGACGGCCCAGGGGAGGGAGAAGAGGCCCCCTCACCTCGCCCTGGGGGCTGGGAGAGGGGGCATGTAGCCCTTTAAGAGTGGGGGAATGGCCGCCCCAGAACATGGCTATATACAGAGAGAATTGGGGGCAAATTGTGCGTAGGGTGTTGGGGAATCCCCGAAACCCCAGAGGCTCCCCAGTGTGTGAGGGGGAGATGAAGGAGAGAATGCTGCTTCTCTGCCATCTTGGGATGATGCAGAGCACCACCTCCCACCCCTACAGGTGGCACTGGCAGTGGCCGTGGCTCTCCAGATGTGCCTGCCCCACGACCAGGGCAGCAGAGAAAACCATTGAAGGCCTCAGGGAGGTCGGCAGGTGTTGGCCCAGCCCAGGGGGGTCTCTAGGGAGAGTTTGGCCCAAGCCAATGGAGTGCAGCTCTGGGTGGGGATCCAGGTAACAGGGATTGGGCAAGGGACAGTGATATCACCTGAGGACTGGAAAGCCCCCCCTCTGGTGATGATAAGAGGTCTCTTTGTTGACCCTGTCACCGATCAGATGGCTGGGTGAAGGGCAGTTATCAGGAGGGACCTGGATACCCTCATCAGGGGGAGATGGAGGACTGACCAAGGCCAAGTCTGTGGTGTGGTTGATGCAGGCAGGCATCAGCCTATGTCAGGAGCATGGCAGTGACATCATCAGGAAGGGCCAGAGTATGATGATGTCATCAGAGGGGGCCCCATCCCACTCCATTTTTGAGGGAATGGGAAAATGATGTGTATTGTGCTGGTTCCTCTTAAGGGAACAACTGTAGGTGACCCCAGAAGACAATTGAAATACAGCTGTCTTAATACTTGGCTCCCAAGATGATGGATCCTGGAAGGTGATGATACATGGTTGAAGTGGATCCTGCTAAATGACATCATTGGGTGTCCTGGATCCTGGGAGATGATGATGCCATGGTTATGGTGGATTCCAGTAGATGGTGATACCATGGTTGAAATGGATCCTGGGAGATGATGACACTAATTGGGTGTCATGTGTTCTGGGACACCATTGACTCATGGATGCTGGGAGGTGGTGACATCACTGCTGAGTTGAATCCTGGGAGGTGATGACACCAAGTCTGTGGTGGATCCTGGGGCATGCAGACATCATGGTTGAAGTGGATCCTGGGAGATGATGGCACCACAATTATGGGGGACTATGGGAGATTGTGGCATCATCAGTCTTAGTGGATCCTGGTAGAAGATGTTACCATCAGCTCTAGTGGATTCTGGAAGGTAATGACACCGTTGGTCATGGCGGGTTCTGAGAGATGATGACGTCATCAGCTGTGGTGAATCTTGGGAGATGATGACACCATGGTTGTGGAGAATCATGGGAGATGATGACATCATGGTTGTGGAGAATCATGGGAGATGATGACACCATTGGCTATAGGGAACCTTGGGAGAAGGTGACACTATAGTTATGGTAAATCCTGGAAGAGAATGATATCCTAGTTATGGTGGATCCTGGGAGATGAATACACCATAGGTCAAAGGGAATCCTGGGAAATGATGTCATCATCAGGCATGGTTAACACTGGACCCCAGGTGCAACTTACCACCAGGAGTGGTGGAAGTCTTGTGGTGCTGATGATGTCATCAGCTAGATAAATAGCAGGCATACTCCCACCTCTCCCCACCCCCCAACAGGAGGCCAGGACTTTGTTTACAGAGGTGGTGATGTCTGTAGTTACGGCAGAGAGAAGTAGCGCCACCTGTGAGTCCCAGGACTCCAGGAGCCTGGTGGGCCAGAGTGGCCTCCGTGGGAGCAGAAGCCAGTCTGGGAGTGCTATCCTCCAGGAGTCACACAGGACCCGTGGCCCAACCACCCTTTAGGTGAGGTTCTGGTGGAAATCCCGCAGGGCATGTCTCTAGGGTCAGGGGAAGGAGTGACCAAGCCAAGTCATGGTGGGACAAGGCAGAAACTCTGGTGATACCATTACAAGTAATGGCCTTCCAGAGCAGGCAGTGTCTCTGGTGATGACATCACAGCACTGGGGCAGAGCCTCAGCTGGGGCAGGGCCACTGCCAACAATCCACAGATGGACTGTCATCTGTGGCAGAGACCTCTCTGCCGGGGCAGCCTCCCCAGTGAGGACACCCCTAGATGACACCTCAGGACAGGGCACTTTCTCTGGTGACCCCCCCCAGGATAGTCATGGACTCTGGGTGTGCCCTGCCGTTCCGGGACTTGGCAGCAGCAGTGGAGGTGTCTCATGGCGTATGTAATCTCGGAGCAGGCAGAGTCTGGTTGTGACATTGCAGAAGGGGCCTCGTCTTGGAGATGTCCCCAGAGTGGGCTGCCATCTCTGCTGATGACATCACGGAAAAGGCACAGTCCCTCTGATGACATCATAGGGCAAGGCACCTTCTCTGGCGATGGCATCACAGGAAGGAAGCAGAGTCCCTGTGATGATGTCGTAGAAAGGAGGCCTTATGTCTAGTGAGGACACAGCTGGTGAGGCTCTTTCCCCTGTGATGTGTCCCAGGAAGATGGCTTTGTCTGTAGTGGTGACAAAGGCATCTTCTTTGGAGGAAAATATTTTCCTGGTGATGATGATGTCAAAAGAGGCCTTTTGGTGCCAGAGATGACATCATAAGGATGAGATTTATCTATGCAGTGACATCATAGGAAGGACTCTTTGTCTCTAGGGATGATGTCATAGGACAAGGCATTGTTCCTCTTATGACATCACAGGAGGGAAGTCTTTGTGATGACACCATGGAGCATAGATGCCTCTAGTGATGACCTTAAGGGTGGGCCTTTTCCTCTGTGATGACCTCATGGGAAGGAGGTTTTGTCCCTGTGGTGAACAAAGACATTTTTGCTAGTGATGACCTCACATACAGGCCTCTTCCTCTGTGATGACGTCATGGGAAGGAGGTCCTGCCTCAAACTGTGACATAGGAGGAGGGGTCTCATCTGCCGTGACATCGCAGAAGGAAGCTTTGTGTCAGGTGATGATTTCATCCAAAACAGTGTCCTTGGAGGCAGCCCTCCCGGCCACCGCAGATCTGGTCCCAGGCCCCTGGCGTGTGTTGGGGGATGCAGGCCAGGATGGGGGCCCCAGGCTGCAGCCCCCAAGCCCCTGGCCCGACCTCAGACAGTCAGACAGTCACCTCATTCTTGCTGGCAGTGCGGAGGTGTTGGGGCAGGTGATGGCCAGGGATGAACTGCAGCTGCTCCAGCGTGCCCTGGCGCTGGAAGGGCGGCCTGCGAGACAGCGTGCCCCCACCTCCGCCGGTGTCTGACATCCAGGCGGGCTGCGGCGAGCCATGCAGGCCGTGGTGGTGGTGGTGCGCGTGCAGGCCAGGCGGCGGGGGCAGCCCGTGCAGCGGTGTAGGGGGCCCCCCTGGCCCCAGCAGCAGGTTGGAGTGGGAGGCGGCCAGGCTGGCGCGGGCGGCGGGCTCGGGGGGCAGCACGGGGCTGCGGGGGGGTGACAGCAAGTGCTCGCGGCTCTGGCGCAGGGCCTCGGGGGACGACAGGAGCAGGTGCTCCTGTGACACGAGGCGCGCGCGTGGCAGTGTGAACTCATAGCGTGCCCGGCCCCCGTCGCCCAGCAGGTGCTCCTGGGACATGACGCGCCGTGGGTTGGGCGCAGGCGCCAGGCCCAGCTCCTCGGGGCCACCCCAGCCTTCCATGCGATAGCCGCCCCCTGTGCCAGGTCGCCGCAGCGCATGCAGGGGCAGCGTCCCGCGGGGCATCTCTGCCAGGTGCCGGCGCTTCAGGTAGGCCTCGTCCAGATCCTTCTCGGCTGGGGGACAAGGGAAGAAACCACAGAGGTGGGTCCTCAGCCAGCCCAGAACGTGCTCCCTTCTCTAGGGCACCCACCACCCCAGGAAGACCCCAGACATTACCTGGAACTTCCTGGTCATTAGCCTGGGCAGGGGCACAATTTTAACCAGTCAGAACAGTCAAGCTAGCAGAATGCAGATTCCCAGGCCCAGCTTGCCATGCTGCGATCGTAGATGAGGGGGGACCTTTTTTTTTTTTTAATTGCCTGGGAACATCCCTTCTTTTGGGAGTAGAACCCAACTCTTGCTTTTTTTTTTTTTTTCAGCTCTTGCTTTTGAGGAACCACTTTCCCTTCTCTTTCATCCTGTAGCACGTAGTTTTCAAACTTGGAGATTCGACCCATTCATGGGTTGAAAAGTCAATTTTGTGGGTAGGGACCAGCATTTGGCAAAATGAAATAGAATAGAAAATTATCAGAAAGTGTCCCATAATAGGAGAATAAGGGTGAATACCATTCACAAAATTTTTATTTCAGTTGTGTGTGTTATTGATATATTAACGGATAAAGTGACATGATATCTGGGATTTGTTTTGAAATAATCCACCAAAAGATGGGGTGGAGGGAGGAGAGATTAACAAAATGTTGTCCATTGTTAAAGCTGGGTGAAAGGAACATGGGGCTCATTTTACAATTCCTCTACTCTCGAGTGTGTTTGAAAATGTCCATAATAACAAGTTTCAAAACTTTACTGTAATTTAGAAATGTGCCAGTGTATGTGGGTCTCATGGGACACAATATAAAAATCCTTTCTTACTGTGGATCTCCGTTTAAAATGTTTGAAGGCTACTCCACTACCAGGGATCGGCCACTGACCCAGAAATGTCCAATCAGAGTCACAGTGATTGGTTTTGGGACAAGCATGTGACCCTTTTTGGCCAGTGGGATCCAGGCTTGGGAATTTTGCTGGAATCATTGGGAGAGACTCTTCTGGTAGAAGTGCCCTGAAAATTCTCAGGACAGTCTTTGCCATCACAAGGGGAGATTCTATCTGAAAATGAAGCCAGCCCACTGTTCAGCAGAGCTGAGAGATGTAGAATCCTGGAGACAGCTTTTGAGCACCTGGGTTCAGCCACACCTGAAGCTTGTGGCACATAGACTTTCTGTTATCAAGCCAGCATAGTCACCTTTTTTTTTTTTTTAAGTTGTATTTCTGTTCATTGCAAATACAAGTCCTGATGAATGCAATAGATCTTGGGGAGAGGACCATGGGTTTGCATTTTCAAAAGGCACCCCAAGTAATTGTGATACAAAATTACCTCAGGTAATTCTGGAACAAACTTGGAGAAAAATCTAAGGCGGGGGCGGGGTATCTAAAGCTTTAGAAGGCTATCGGGTCACTGTCCATTGTCCTGAACCCAGGCCCTGACCCCGCCCCATCGCCCAGGTAGCTCCCCTTCCCGGGACTCACCCAGCCTCTTGAGGGAGGAGTAGCGGTTGAGTTCAGATTTCACAGCGGCCTCGTAGGACGGGGGCAGATGCGAGAGGTTGTGGAAGGACCGAGAGCAGGACAGCGTGGAGTAGTGCAAGGAGGGGCTGGGCGGCGGAATGGCCCGCCAGTCTGGGGCAGAGGGGCATGGCTGGGGTCAGTCCAGGCCCTCCTCCCTCAGACCCAGCAGTTCTGGCCCCCAGCCCCCTTAGAGCATTAGAAATCTGGAATCCCAGTCCCTCAGAGCTGCAGCAGTCCAAGCTCCCTGTGCTCACTCCCCCCAACCCTCGGGTGCTCTTTGCTGGGGAAGGAGGAGGAGGAGGGGCAACTGGCGTTTGCTCAGCACTCGTTGTGTGCCCCGCCCCAGGCTAGAAGGGACGCACTCCATGCAGCTTCCCGCAGACCACTTCTGGCATAGAAATGAGGAAACTGAGCCTCACTGGGTTACCTGGCTGGACTGTGCGGACAGGCTCCCAGGGTCTCACACCTGCCCTATGCTGGGCACCTGGCTCCGGCTCAATACAAGGGTGGGAAGGGAAGGAGCCCTGCCCTCCCCGCAGCCCCGCCCTGGTCCATACCCAGAGTGGCAGCGTGGTGTTTGGGGCTGTTGACGTTGAGGTGCAGGTAGTTGTGGTGCAGATTATCTGTGGGGACCAAGAGGGGAGGTGGCATCACTGCCATTGCCTGCTCCCAGCTGGCACCGCTGTCCTGGTCTTGTGGAAGGATCCCCACCCATGTCCACTTGGTCCCCAGCTCTGGTCCCTCCTGCTTACTGAATCTTTGCCCTGACTTGCTTCTCCCTCCTGGATCATCAAACCAGCCTTCTGGCGAAATGGCCAGCCCATCTCCAAGATCAGCCCCACTGCAGTACTTCTGACATGTACACCTGCCCCTGTCCCTCTGCTGCTCGAAACTCTTCCCATGTCTCACCATCACCCATGGGACACAGTCGAAGCTGGGGATGGCATTTGAGGCCTGTGTGACTTGTCCCCAACAGACATCTGCAGCCTCATCTCCCATCCCTCCCCTCAAGCCATACTTCTCTCTGATGCCCAAATGGTCCAGCTCAGTTCTGCCACAGGGCCTTTGCCCATGCTGTCATGCTGTTCTCTCGGCCTTGAATCCCTTCCTCTCCTTCTTTGCCTGAAGACCTCCTACTCACCCCTCAAGATCCAGGTCAAATGTTTCTTCCTTATCACTACTATTCAAACCCATCTCCTCCCCTCCGTTCCTGATCCCAGATCAAGCCTTGTCCTTTACTGCCTGGATCATCATGCAAGCCTCCTCTGGAGCCTTCTTCCTCTCATCGATCTTCCTTCATATGGGTTCCAGAGACATAGTTCTTCCACCCACTTCTGACTTTGCTTCTCCCTTGCTCTAAACTCCTCCATGGCTCCCCATTGCCCTCAGGACAAAGGCAGAGCCATTCAGCTCAGCCTGGTACTCAAGGCCCTTCCTGAGGTATCTGCCCACCCTCTCCTCAGCCTCAGCTCTGGCCACCTCACAAGCTGTGCTCCAGCCACTCAGAGATCCCCCTGCCCAAGAAACTCCCCTCACCCTCCTGGCCACTGCTCAAACATCATGTTCTGAGGGAACTCCTCCCCCTCACACCAAATGAGACCCTTTTCAAACCTCTTCCAGCTACCTGGACTTCTCCACTGATGCACTCATCATAAACTATAAGAATAACAATAATATGAAGTGAGTACTGTTATGATTCTCATTTTATGGATGAGCAAACTGAGGCCCAGAGAAGCGAAGTCACTTGCCGTAGGTCACAGTGGTAGAGCCAGGATTTGAATCCAGGCGTCTGGCTCCCAACAAATTCTAATTCAGTTACCAAGTGAGTCCTTGTGTGTCACTGGCTGTTGGGTGGTCTGACATGAGTTTCTCAAGTGCAGGGGTTGAGAATGTCTAAATCTAAATCATCCATCGTAGCACCCAGGGTTCCCACCCAGGGTGCCCACAGCAGGTCAGGGAGGAGGTCTGGCTCACTGCAAAGTCCAGTGCATTGCCCAAAACAGGTGTCGGCCATAACGGTTCAGGGAAGGCAGAGACAGCAGGCTGTGGCTAGGGGCAGGGCCTGGGCAATGGGAGATGGAGCCATCCGTGGAGGGCGGAGCTACAGGGATGAGGGGTGGGGGCAGATGCAGAGGCAGCAGAGGCGGCAGCCGAAGCTCCACTTCTCACTCACCGAGATTGGTGGGCTTCACGGTGTTGTAGAGGTTCTTGGGCGTCCTCGGGGGCATGCTGTCGGGACCCCCGACCCCCGGGGTTAGGGAGCTGCTTCGTGCCCGGTCCGGGCGGGTCCCAGGCCCCGCCTGATGCCTCAGAATGTCCACCAGAGCCCTAGAAGTGGCAGAGGGATGGTCAGTGGCCTGGGGACTGGGGCTGGGGGTGGGGAGAGGGAGGGCGCAGGCCTCTTTCCCCTCTCCGTTCTCACCTTTGGGTGTATCCATTAGCTCAGCTCGGCTTCTAGCCTTTGGCCACGCCCCTTGCTAATATCAATCTGAGCACCGCCTGCCCCAAGGTCCCTCGGACCACACTTCCTGCTTGAAGCGCCCCTTCCCCTATGTATTTGGACCCTACCCCTTCTGCGGTCCCTCCCACATCGTCCTCTCTGTGGTCCTGCCCCACCCTGAACCTGGGACCTCACTCCTGTTCCTTTTGCTGCCTTCCCCATGGCAATAAAGGGTGCTATGTGGACCCCAAACCCTAGAATCACACTTGACTCTTCTTTTTCTTTCCTGCACGGCCCTTAGCAATCCTGTGGATTCGCCCTCCAAAATGTATCCCAACTCGGAGCACTTGTAACCACCTCTGCTTCTACCAGCCCCATCTCTCACCATTATTGCCACAGTCTCCAATTGGTCTCCCCATTTCTGCCCTTATCCCTTGCAGTTTCACACGCACAGCCCAGGGATCAGACGGTGACACACGGAGCTCAGGGCTCCCCCATCACACTTAGGATAAACCTGGCCTCTGCCTACTTCTGTCCACCTCCTCCTCACCCACTGCACTCCAGCTGCATGGGCCGCTTCGCTGTCCTGCAAACACTCCACCTTAGGGCCATTGCACTTATGGCTTCCTCTCTGCCTGGAATGCCCTTCCCACAGATATCTGCTTGGTTCTCTCTTTTCCTTCAAGTCTCTGCTCAGAGAGGCCTTTCCTGACCACTTCGTGTAAAACAACACTGTCCCTCCCATTCACAACTCGTTATGCTACTTTATTTTCTTCACAGCAGTTATCAGGATCTAAAAGTATATTGCACATGTGTTTCCTTGCTTACTGTCTTAATGATAACGGTAGCCAGCATTTACTGAGGGCTTACCAGGTACCAGGACTCAACATGAATTAACCCAGGTAATCTTCATTACAGTCTGAATAGGTGGGGAACAATTATTAGGCCCATTGTACAGACGAGGAAACTGAGGCATAGAGAGGTTTAAGCAAATTCCCCAGGGTCACACAGCCTGCAGGCAGCTGACCTGGGATTGGAGACCAGGTTTACTCCTCAGTGCAGGGACTTTGTTTTGTTCACTGCTGTGTTCCCAGCTCCTGGCTCACAGAAAGTGCTCAAGAAATATTTGTTGAATGAATGAAGGCCCGAGCCTACCCGGTCACTCCATAGACTGCCACTTAAGTCACATATATTCTCATGTCCCGCCCACCTCTCCAAGGCATTGGCTTCTGCGCTCCTGGTGGCTGCCTCAGTCTCTGGCCATACTCCCTGCACCCTGCCGCCCCCACCCCCACCCCCGGCCCCACTCCCTAATGGCTCCACCTCCTGTGGCCCCGCCCCCGCCCCCAGGTTTCCCACCCTCCGGCCCCAGAGCACACACACCTGGGTACATTGATCTCCCGGTGCGCCCTGGGCGCACGGGACGCCTTGCTGAAGGCCACTTTGGCGCCGACGCCCACGGCCAGGGCGAAGCTGATGACCCCGCACACCACGTAGGCCGTGCTGCCCCCTGGGCCCTCGCCCCCACGCCCCCCGGCGCCACCCGCCCGGCCCCCTTCCATCCACCCGGCCTGGCCGGGCCCGAGTCCCCCGCCCGCACCCCCGGCGCCCCCGGCGCCCCCGGCCAGTGGCGGCGGCGTGGTGGCCCAGCGCGGCGTGTCGTAGTTGGAGCAGGAGGCCTGCGCCAGGCGCATGTGGCGGTGCTCGCAGCAGAAGCGGTAGTGGCAGGTGCCGCAGCAGAAGCGGTAGGAGCCAGTGCTGCAGTTGAAGGTGGCGTCGTACTGGCCCATGACATCGTAGTAGCCGTGGCAGAGCTCGGCAGGAGGGGGCGCCCGTGCCGCCGCGCCGGCCGAACTCGGGGTGCTGGTCCTGGTTCCGTTGGCCCCTGGGCCCGCCGCGCCCCCGCCGCCGGTCAGCGCCCCGGTCAGGCGCCGCAGGTGCGCCAGCAGGGCGGGCAGCGGGCCCGGGGGTTCCGTGCTTGTGGCGTTGGACGGGCGCGCCCCAGCCTGGCCGGTAGTCGAGGCCAGGAGCAGGAGGGTCCCGAGGAGCAGGAGGGCCGGCATGGGGCAGCCAGGCTGGGGGGAGAACCGAGGCTGGAACGGCGGGCGGGAGAAAGATGACCAGAGGTGGAGAAATGTGGAGATGGGGGCCGGAGATGATGAGGAAGGCAGGCCAAGGGAAGGTAGAAGGACGGAGAGGCACAAACCAAGAAACAGAAAAGATGGAGGGGACATGTATGGACCCAAAGTTGGCAGTCCCACGGGACAGTGCGGTGATGGGGGAGCAACAGGAGGATGTCCAGACACCGCGGAAGGAGAACGGAAATGATAATGGCAGAGAAAGATCAGAGCGAGTGATGAGTGGTGGAGGAAAGAATGGGAAAGTCGACAGTGGCATTGGGGGTGCGAAGAAATAAGAGAGGTGGACAGAAACCAGAGGAAAGATGTGATGGAGGGAGAAGAAACCATGGAGGCAGGTGAGGGAGAGAGGGCAGAGGGGAAAGCCAGAGGTGAGATGCAGGTGAGGGAGGGCAGAGGTGGGCAGAGTGAGAGGTGGGCAGAGTGGGGAGGAGGTTGGGATGGGTCAGTGGGGGACCAAGGGAGGCAATGAAGGGAGACACATGGTGGGGTGGGCGAGATGGGAGGAGTCGGGGAGATGGGGAAGGAGAGAGAAAGAAGAGCAGATGGGGAGGAGAGAAGGAGAGAGAGAGATTGGAGTTGAGAACCTGAGTTTATAGACCAGGAGGTGGAAAGAGGGAGTGCAGGGTTTCTCACCCTGGGCGCTACTGTCATCTGAGCACAGAATGTACTTGCTTGTGGGGGCCCATCCTGTGCATTGTAGGGTGTTCAGCAGTATCTGCTGGATGCCAGGAGCATTCACATTCCCCCACATCATGTTAACATAAGATGCCTCCAGGCATTGCCAAATATCCCCCCGGGGGGCACGTTTGCCCCCAGTTAGAACTGCTGCCTTAGACCCACGTGGCCCTCAGTTTCCCCAGTGCTTATTTCTCTCTTGTATTTACGTCTGATAATCAAGGGATCTTGAGCCTCTGTCTCTCTCTCTGTCTCTGTCTCTCTGTGGTCTGTCTCTCACACACACACACACACCCATGCTCACAGTTTCAGGTCTGACGTGTCTCCTTGCACAGCTGGAGAGTCAGGGTAGTAGTGGTTCATCCCCCAACTCCACCATGTGCCAGGTGCCTGATACTGGATACACCGAAGTCCCCATGTGCCTCAGTTTCTCCATCTGTAAACCAGGGGTAAGGATGGCTATCACTGGGTGGTTGGAAAGACGAACCGATTTCATATGTGTAGGGAGTTTAGGGCAGTGCCTGGCCTACCGCAGGTGCTATACTTATAGGAGGGTGAACAGGATGGGAGGGGCCAGATGGGACAGGTGCGCCCAGCTGTTTTGTATGGCAACAGGCTGGCAGGAGGGGTTCCTTCAGCAGTGTTTACTGAGGCTGGGGATGCAGCAGTAGATGAACCGCAGGGTTCCTCCTCTGTCTATATGGGGTTTGCCTTCTGGTGAGGGGAAAAGCCAGTATGCAGACACAAATTAATGGGATGCACGTTGAAAACTGTTATGAAGAAAAACTAAGAAATTATGGAGGCCATGAAGAAATAAAAGCAGTGCAAGGAAGTGGGAGAGAGGGTGGGTGGGTGGGACTAGTTTAATAAATGTCGTTTGGTATTATTTTTATCCTTTATTCCTTCCCATTGAGTGCACATGTATCTAGGGACCACACCATTATGAAAACTGCTGGGTCCTGGGATGGGGAGAGGGCTATGGGAGGCTGCACCTGGGGCCTCAACGTTCCCTTTTAGCTCTGCTCCGGCCCCTCCCCTGAGCTCGCCTCCAGACTGCCTGCTGGATGCCTCCACTTGGTGTTTAACGGGCATCTTAGAAGTGCCTTGGCCCACACTCTGGAAAGCAGATTGGCAGTTCCTTAAAAGTTAAACATAGGGTTACCACATGACCCAGCAGTTCCACTCCTAGGCATATGCCCCAAAGAATTGAAAAACATGTTAACACAAAAACACAAATGTCCTTAGCAGCATGATTTACAGCAGCCCCAGACTGGAGACCACCCAAATGCCCATCGGTTGATGAATGGGTAAACAAAATGTGGTCTGTCCATTCAATGGAATACTATTCAGCCATAAAAAGGGATGAAGCACCAATACATTCTACATCATGAAGAACCTCAAAAACATTAAGAGAGAAAAGCCAGACACAAAAAGTCACATATTGTATGATTCCATTTATATGAAATGTCTGCAACAGTCAAATCCATGTAGACAAAAGCCGATAAGTGGTCGCCTGGAGCTGGGGGCAGGAGGGAATGGGGAGTGGCTGCTTAATGGGGGCAGGGCTTCCTTTCAGGGTGAAGAAAATATTCTGGAACTAAATAGTGGTGGTAGTCGCACAACACTGTGAATATATTAAATGCCATTGAACTGTACACTTAAAATGGTTAAAATGCTAAATTTTATGTTATGTGTATTTTACCACAGTTAAGAAACAAAAACCAACCAACAAAGGTCAGGTGATGTCGCAGTGCCCAAGCAATGGTGCTAGGCTTTGAACTCAGGGCACCACCACCCACAGAACATGGATGCATTATCCCACACAGAGAAACACAGGTTATCATGCACACAGACACACCACTTCTGAGAGTGACACGTGTGTGGCGATGTGGATTCCTTCATTCATACGAGGGCTGCCACATATGGTTGGGTAGGTTGTGTACTGCACAAGAGGGTCTGGCTGAGAGGCTGGAATCCAGCCGCGCTCTCCTTCCTAAGAATGCAGCTGGTGGGGCTGCATCCATCTGTGGGAAGGGGTACCTTTTCAAACACATGCAAGGGTACCATCTGTCTGCTAAATCATAGATGCTAGGGAGCTGCATTGGGCTGGGGGAACCTTTGTCTCATCTGCCCCGCAGGGGTAGCAGTTTGCCCTCTTAGTCCCTGTGCTGTGCCAAGCCTCTGGCTGGGCTCCATGGACAGAATTTCTCCCTCTGCTAACAGAGTCCCATTGTCCCTTCCAACTTCGCACACATGCACAGAGCCAGGGAAACGAAACTCTTGGCCATTGACAACTCTGGGGAGTGAGGCAGGAGGAGCAGAAGCCTACATCCCCTCCAACCCAGCAACACACACACACACACACACACACACACACACACACACACGCACAGCCCCTCGACCAGTGCGCGTCCTGTAGCCTCCTGTCCCTGCCTCACACCTCCTGATGCAGGGCAGCACCTCCAGGTGGGGAGGAGACACACTGCAGACACAGCAGCTGGTCCACACACAAGGATACAGAGGACCAGTTCTTCCTCTACCTCACACAAAACTATACACAGACACACAACAGAGCTTATATACACACAGTAACACAGAGCACAGGACACCCAGTGTCCCAGACACAACACGCAAGGACACCCAATGTCATCCTGGCGGCACACCTGAGCCTCTCTCCTCCCCAAACACACAATACAGCTCCATGTGGACACACAACCATGCATTTCGGGGCATTCCCACCCACAGCGCACAAGAGTCAGACACAATCTCAGACACCTTGACACACTGGACCACACACAGCTCCAGAACATGGCCAGGGACCTGCCCCAGCCAGCTGCACGTGGGCACGCAGTGGCACACATCACAACCCACAGTCATGCAACCTCATAGGCACACACACCAGTGAGAACCCAGTGGTGGAGAGTCTGGAAGCAGGCATGTGGCCCTCCATCAGACACACCCAGACAGCCCCCCAGCACACACCGGAAGGCACACTCCTCCTTCACAGCTGGAGAGGAATGCCCCCCAAACCCCGATCTCCCTCCCCGCACCACACACACCTAGCAGCTCAGGGCCAGAACCCAGCACCCCAGCCCAGGACCTGAGTGACAGAGATGTGAGGACAGAGATCAGGGGAGCCAGTGTGAGGAGGGGTCCCAGAGCAGGCCCCACTCGGTCCTGGGCTCCCAGAGAAGCCCCTCCCCCACCCGCTCCCCTGCAAGCGCTGTGCCTCACAGCCCCCCCACCCCGACCCTGCCAGCTGGGCTCTGGGGGCAAGGACTGCCTTCTGAGGTGCCTGGCAGCAGAGAATGAGAGCTAGAACAGGGCGCGGGGAGCAGGGGGAGAGAGCCCTCGGGGTTGGGGGTAGAGGCCCAGAGAGAAGAACAGAGACCCAGGGAGAGGGGAACAGAGACTCAGGGAGAGGGAGACAGAGACCCAGAGAGAGAGGGACAGAGACCCGGCGAAAAAGGGGGACAGAGGCCCAGAGAGAGAGGAACAGAGATGACGAGAAGGGAGTACAGATAGCCAAAGAAAAGAGGACAGAGCCCTGGGAGGGCAGAGACCCATAGGGCGAGCAGTGACGGGGTGGGGGTGGGGCAAAGACCCAGAGGACTGGGGATCAGAGATTGAAGGACAGAGAGAGAGAGAGAAAGAGCTCGAAAGAGAGAACCAGAGGAGGATAGAGACCCGCAGAGGGGAGGAGACCCAGAAAAAGCCAGAAGCCCTGACCTCAAGCAACTGGGTGCTGGAGAGGGGTCCGCAGGTGGCAGCGGGGTGGGGGCTGAGGGTGGGCGGTGTCCGAGTGCAAAGGGACGGCCTCCTAGGAATATCTGGGGTTGAGGGTGGGTTTGAGTTAGGCATGTTGGAAGAAGGCGGCATCTGGGTTCCGGAGGAGGCGGACCCGGCTGGAGGGGAAAAGCGGAGGGAGAAGGGGAGGGGTCTGGATGCGGGGGCGGGGATCCCAGTTCCGGGCGGGGGAGGCAGGTGGAGGGATCCAGCGCCGCCTCCGGCTCGCCACCTGGGAGGTGGGAGGTGGGATTGAGGGAGAGATGCGGACCCTCCCCACGCACTCCCAGCGGCCCGCCCAGGTCCCTAGGCCTTCCTGTCTCTTATGTCTCTGTCTCTGGGAGTCTCTGCGTCTCCGTGTCCTTACCTCCTCCCGGGACGTCGCCTCCCACCGCCTCTCCCTCAGCCTGCCGGCGGATCTCTCATCTCTATCGGGAGGTGCCCTGGGTCGCGCGGCCTCTCTGAGCCTGTCTCTCTCTACGTGTCTCATCGCATCTCTGCATCTTTCAGTCTCTGTCCCAAGTCTCCTCTGTGTGCCAACATTTTCTCCTTCCCTCTGCCCAGTCTCTGTCTCTATACATCCTGTGTCTTCCCCGTTTCCACATCCCCATCTCTCGCTACCTCTTTGACTCCGTGTCTCTGTCTCTTTCCTAGGTTTGCTGTCTACAAATCTCTGTCCCTCTGAGTGTCTCTGTGTCTCCCCCCGACCCCGGACCACCAGTCTCCCTCTCCGGGCCCCCCACTCTCGCTCAGGCTCAGGTTGGAGGGGCGGGGTGGGGGGGCGCTGCGGCGGGAGCTGTGTGTTCCCAGCGCAAAATAGACTCCTGTTGCCATGGCGACGCGAGCGCGGCCTCCGAGACGCGAAGCTTCAGGCTGGGGGGTGAGGAGGGGGGGGACACCTGGATCCGAAAGGCGGGGGCCGGGGGCGCCGGCGCCCGGTCCCAGGGGCTCCTGGAGGAGGGGGGAGGCAAGGACTCCTAGATCCCTGCGGAGAGAGGGGGTGCTGGGCGCTCTGACCGCGGGGTCCGGTGACCGGGACTTCTGGGAGGGGTCTGGGATCCAGGGGCGGGGGGGGGCTCTGTTTCCCCAATGGGGGGCGGTCTGGCTGAGAGCTCTGATGCCTGGGTCCCTGGGGGACTCAGATTGCCTTCTTGGGCACCCAAGGATGTGGTGGGGGCGGGGGGAGGACTAAGACTCTGAAGGGGCTGAGGGGCCCTGACTGGGGGGTCCGTAGAGTCCCAACTCCCAGATTTCCAAGGGGGCTGCAGAATTCTGGGAGCCCCTATGTGGATCCCCGGGCTCCTGCGTCTTAGGGGAGCAGGGACCACTCAGCTGAAGCTGTCTGTCCTTCCCATCCATTCATCCATTCATCCGCATGCCTGTCTCTTCCTTCCTCCCCGTCCCCAAGTCCCTCGTGCCTCAGTTTCCCCCTCCGCACCGGGGTGCGGTCACGCTCACCTCACTTTCCGGATGCGGGACCCTGGGGGAGTCGGGGGTGGTGGCGACGTGGGGGGCCGGCCAGGGGAGGCAGAGCCAGCGCGTGTCTGCGAGCCAACCCGGCTGGGCGTGCGCGCGCTGATAGGGGGGGCGACCGGCAGCGAGTTGGGCGACCCCGGGCCGGCAGTTCTTTTCCGTGCAGATGCGCGCCGGCTCCGGTGCAGATGTGACAGTGGCCAGCCCTCGCCTTTGCCTCGCGCCGGCTTGGAGTTGAGAAGAGGCACCTCCCCCTCCCCACCTGCTGGGGACCCCTCTTCCGCCACCGCCCGCAGCCCCCAGTCGCCCCCGGGATACCCCCCAAACCCAAGAATGGTTCAGTCCACAGTCACATCAATGTTTATTCTCTGAGACCGGGTCCCACACAGCCTGTGACACTCCCTCCCCCTCCCCTTGTCGCCCCTTGAAGTGGCCCGGGGAGGGGGGGCCGAGCCCCACCTCCAGCTCGGCTCAGCCAACCCCCGCCCAGCTTCCAGGAGTCTCATTTGCATTTCCGGGAGCTGCCGTCCAATGGAAAAGCGGCACCCACATCCCCTGCTGAGGGGGCGGTACCCCCGGTGGACTGCACCACTCTTGGGATCCAAGAATGGGGGGGAAAGCGCTTCCAAGGTCCCAGGGACGAGAAGGTGGTCGGTCTCCCCTCAAGGCAGGGTAGGGAGTTCAGCAGAAGAGGGGGTTCTGGCCATGGAAGAGGCCCAGCAGCCCGCTGTCTGGGGCGGGCTCCTTGATGATCTTCTGGATCTGTAGGGTAGGGGTAGGGAGTCAGGAAGCGTCAAGGGTTCTCATCCCCATGACAGATCCAAGGGATACTTCTCCATTTTCATCTCCCTTGCCCCCTTAGTAGCAACTGGCCAAACCCACCATTGCCTCTTCTCAAAACTTTTCTTGGGGCCTCCCTTTCACCATAGCCACCAGGGTTAGCACCTGATCATCTGCCATCTCGGTCCACCTTGCTGACCTGGACCACTAAGGGTGACTGACTCTTTCCTGGGGCTCCTTGTCTACACATGCTTCTTCTTAAGTAATCTCACCTCTCTTATCCCTCAACTCTCAAATCCAGCCCGCGCCTTGCCCCTCAACTCTGGACTCACTTATCCAGCTGCCTCTTAGATGCTGGTGGTCACCTGACCTCTCAACCTCATTGCCGCCACCGCCACCCCCATCAGTAGAGAGCTTGAGCAACTGCGCTCAAGCCAGATCCTCTCTCTGTGCTGCCTCTTCACACCTTGCACCCATCAGCAATCCCTGTCATGCTAACCTGCAGAGATTAAAAAATGAAAATAAGCAAAGCCTGTATCCCCGCTGCTGCCTCCACCCTGGTTTCCCCCCTTCCTACCACATATCCATTAGCCACCTGGCACTACACATAGATCTGACAGTGTCCAGCCCCCCTGTGCAAACCCCCATGGCTGCCCCTCCCAACCCCCACCAAAATCTTTGGGAAGGCTCCGGCTCCTCCCTGCCTCCCCTCCTCCCACACTCAGCCTGCACTCACCGTGCCCTGCTACCGTTCCTTGAATAAGTCACGTTCAGCCCCACGTCCAGGCCTTTGCCCTAGCTGTCCCCTCCGCCAGGACCACTTTCTGGATGACTGGCTGCTCCTGCACTTTCAGGTCTCCACTGTAAGGCCACCCCCCAGGAGGGGCCTCCCAGCTGCCAGCCCCCATCTTATTTCTCACACATTCTACATGTTCCCTCCCCAGCTCCAGGCCACAATGCGAAATTGAATACAGACTGTCTTTTGCTATTGCCCCTGGACCTGCCACAGTGGCTGGCACATAGTAGGTGCTCAATAAATGCTCAATAGAACTAAGAGGAGGGGAAGGGGCAGACCTCAGAGGGCTGGGAATCTCAAGTTCGGGCATGTCCCGTTATCCTAAGGGCCAAGCAGTGGCCCTTAGTGGTGTGAAGCAGTGGGGACTACCTGGTCAGACCTGGGTACTAGGAAGGCCACTCGGGTGGTGGGTGTGGAGGCTGGACCTCAGTGCCATAGACTGGAGGAGAGGGTGGCAGGAAAGGGTCAAGGGGCTCCCATCTACAGGGCCCCTGCTGGACTGTTCTCTCCCGTCTGCCTGGCTCCCTCCCATCTCTACCTCACTCTAAAATCACCTTCTTCCGGGAGGCCTCTGGACCACCTTAGGCAACCCCTCCTCTGCACACCTGGCCCCCTCTCCTGCTTTATCTCTCCCTCCAGTCCTCGTGGCCAGACAGCTTCTCCTTTCATTGATTTATGGTGTTGACCCGCAGTTTCCCCCCACTAGAACTTAGCGCCCCTGGAGGCGGCAGCCTTCTGTGTTCCCGGATGTATCCTGTGAATATGTGGTGGGTGCTGAAAAGATATTTCCCGTTTGCACAGGAGATGGGGGAGGTCAGAGTGTGGGGCGTGGGGGTCAGTACCTCCTTGAACCGGGGGTGGGTGGCATCACCCACGAGCTGCAGAATGAGCCCTTCGCTGGTGGAGAGGAAGGCGCCGCTCTGGCGCATCCGGGACAGCGCCACCAGCCGGTCCACCTGGCTGCGGGGGGGCGGGGGGTGCATGTGTGCATGCGGTGTCAGTGCCTTGGTCTGGACACCCAGACACCTGGCAAACTCGGCAGGGATCCCACCCCCTGGTTCTTCCTGGGTGCTCCAAACCCATCCCACATGCACCCCACCCCTGAAGGGACCCTCTCACCTGCGGGAGGTGCAGGCGTCCACCACCACGTGGACCTGCAGCCCTTGGTCCAGGAGGTCCAGGGCTGTGTGCTAGGGGCAGAAAGAGGTAAGGGCTACCCCCAGACAAGAATAGGGATCCTGGGTGAGTGATTGGGGAACCAGGATGGGGATGAGGGAGGCTCGGATCAGGGCAGGAGGTCCCCAGATTACAACGGGATCCTAGGCAGGATGGGAGCCCCAGGTAAAGAGAGGGGTCCTTAGTGAAGGTGAAAGTCCCAGGTCAGGAGGGGAGTCATGGGTCAGGAAGGGGAGGATAGAGAGTTCTGGGTCAGGAAAGACACTCTTTTTAAGTTGGGGAGGTCCCAGGTGTGAATGGAGGTCCCCAAGGTTCAGTTGCGGTCTCACCAAGATGCAGGCTTGTGTCTCCAAGCCACAGAGGAGCACAGAGCGCAGCTGGGGCCGCGCGTCCAGCTCCTGCTGCACCGCGGGCACCATGCTGAAGCAAGTCTTGGACCATGGCTGCAGACCCTCAGCTCCCAGCTCGGGCACTGTGGGGCCCAGGCCTTGTGGGTACTGCTCAGTCAGCGCAACTGGCACATCCAGGAGCTGGGCCACCTGGGTTGGGGTGAGGAGCAAAGGTCTGAGCCCAAGGAAGGGGCCGGAGGCCCAACTCCTAGGTCTGAGGGAGGAGGGGCTGGGGCCCTGGACTGGTGGGTCTGCGGGAGGAGGGGCTGTACCTTGAGCATGCGGGCAGCCACAGAGACGATCTGGGGGAAGAACGAGACATGGCGGAACTTCTCCTGCATGTCGCACAGGAAGAGGATGGATGATCCAGGGATGATGCGTCCCAGGCCGGGCCTCACAGCTGCCATGTCCTGGGGTGGGCAGAGGGGCTGAGGGAGTGGCATCAGGCAGGGAGAGGCTTCTCTGCATGTCCAGGGTCCACATGCTTACACCCCAGGCTCCAACTGTGATCCTCCCCCGACCCCCAGGGGGAAACCGAGGTCTAAGTAGTGAAGTGTCCTGACTGAGGGCCCACTGCCCATAGCAGAGGGAGCAGGACTTGAGCCCCGAGGCAAAAAGAGCTGCATTCTCCCAGCTGCACCACCTCCCTCCTTCATGGCCTGGGGTCCCTCAAGTCTGACTGCCTCCTCTGAAAAGCAGTTTACCCGTGTGGAAAACTCACCAGCTGAACCCCCTTCCAGGTCTTAGAAAGAAAGGCTGGGGTACCTGTGGAGTGGAATATTACCCAGCCATAAAAAGGAATGAAGCAACGACACAGGCCACAGCGTGGAGGCCCCTCACTGCGATGCTCAGTGAGAGGCCAGTCACAGAAGGCCACGTGCAGGAGTCCATTTACACGGAATGCCCCAAACCCAAAGCGGCTTCGTCCAGAGACAGGGAGAGGGTTGGTGGTGCTTCCACCTCAGGGCAGCGGGGGTGGGGTGGGGTGCGGGGGTGTGAGGAGTGACTGAAAAGGGGTACAGAGTTTCCGTCTGGGGAGATGGAAGTGTTCTGGAACTAGACAGTAGTGATGGTTGCCCAATATCATGACTACACTAAGTGCCTCTTAATTGTACACTTTGAAATGGTCGAGATGGTAAAGTTTAGGTTATGTGTATTTTACCACAATTTTAAGAAAAAGAAAGAAAGGGGCTTCCCTGGCAGTCCAGTGGTTAAGAATCTGTGCTTCCACTGCAGGGGGCATGGGTTCAATCCCTGGTTGGGGAACTAAGATCCCGCATGCTGCGAGGTATGGCCAAAAAAAAAAAAGAGAGAAATATAAAAATTAAGAGGTCGGGGACTGGTAGAGCCACCTGGCCAGCAGCCCTTTAAAGGGGAGGACACTGAAGCCCACGGGAGTCCATGACGGCCAAGGTCCTGTGGGGACTAGAGGGGGGACTGCCCCTCCCTGCCCCCGTCAGAGTGAGCATCTGGGCCCTGGACACCCCAAGTCTCACATGTCCCAGCCCATGTACCCAGAGGCTTGTGTCCCTGGGTGCCTGAGTTGCTAAACAAATGGGAGTCCTGGCTTTTGTCTGCAGCTCCCTCTCTCTCTGCATGTTACTCACTTATTTGTTGATTTATTTAGGAAACGGAGACCCTGCGGACCCAGCGGACCCAGTGGAGGGCAAGCCGGCTGACACTCACTCGGGGGAAGTTTCAGTTGCTGGCTGGTGAGTCCCCACAGGTGTCTATGATTATTCTTTAAACTGAACACATCTACCACTGAAAATGTTTTCTATGTGTGACATATCTAAAGTTTAAAAACTAGTGGATGGCTAAAATGGTGAATTTTATGCTGTGTGAATTTTGTCTCAAAAAACAAATGGAATGGAAACTCCCTCAAAAACAAAACCACACTGAATTAATTAATTGCATAATTACAACTGTGACCAGTGCTAGGATTGCTAGGGAATCTAATCCATCTTGGCAGAGTTCTCTCTGAGGAAGTGAAGAGAGAGGGAAAGAAAACAACCTTTTTGAAAACACAGAGCTGACCCTATTTCTCAGCTCTCCCCAGGGCCCCATGGCTTCTCTCTGTCCTCAGGACTACGATGTACCCTCCTCCCACAAGGCGCCGGACCCAGACCTTCCAGCCTTGGTGGCCAAGTCCCACTTCAGGGCCTTTGCCCAGGCAGCTCCCTCCACCTGGAGTGCTCTCCTCACTCCCATTCCCGGCTTAGCTCTCCACGGGACAGGAGGGACAGGGTCAGGTGGGGGCGGGGGCGCTGGAATGTCCGGAAGCCTGTGACAGTGACAGGAGTCTAGAGTGAGGTGGAGCTTCCCTTTGGGCTGTAGGAGCAGGGACTGCAAGAACCCCTAGGGAGAACCATGTGCCCACATTTCTCAGAATTACAGATGCACAAACCTTGTGACCCAGAGAACTCACTCCTAACTATCCTAAGTATTTATCCTGCAGACATACCTGTGAAATGACACAAAGTTATTCATTACAGGACAAGGTTATTCATTATGGGCGTCTGCCCAGAGCAAAAGAATAGAAATAAATCCAACATCCACAGTTAGGGTACTGGTTAGATAAGTTATGGTATATCCATACTATGGAATTCTTTGCAGCCAGGAAGAATCACAAGGGAGATCTTTAAGTAACAACGTGGAAAAGTGTCCAAGAGATGTTAACAGTGAGGAAAAAAAAAAAAAGCATAATAGTGTGTATAACAATGCTCCCATTTGTGCCAAAACGCAAGAAGAAAAAAGTGTAGGTACTGTTCCAATCTGTATCTGCTCTCTCTGGAAGGCACATGAGGAACAGGCTCTTTCTGCAGGGACAGGCCTCTGAGGGGCAGAGTGTGAAGGACTGAAGGACATTTGATTTTCACTGTGTACTAGTCTGTTCCTTTTGAATTTTGGACAATGTGTAACAGGTTGTCTAGTCAGGAATAAATACAATACAGTAAAAGATTTACATAAGGCAAGAACCCAGCAAAACTAACCTGTGGCATTAAAGTTATGATAACAGTTATCCTTGGGCGGCAGTGTTGAAGGAGGGGTGCAAGGGGGGTTTCTGGGGTGTGGGGGACGTTCGGCTTCTGGATTTGGATGCTGTTGACACCAGAGCGCTCTGTTTGTGAAGTTATTTGAGCTGTGTATCTGTGATTTCTGTTTTCCTACATATGTGATATACTTCCATAAAAAGTTTTCAAAATATACAATAAAATAGGGAGGCCTCGCTGGCCGCGGTGGGGCTGGACTGGAGGTGGAGGCCAGGGTGAAAGTGGGGACTGCGGTCCAGGTGGCCAAGGGTGAGGCCTGGGCTCCAGTTCAGGCAGCGGGGACAGAGCGGGGAGGGGGCAGCTGGGCCTGGCTGTGGTCGGAGGGGGAAGAAGGAAGATCCTCAGGTTGCCAGTGGTCCAAGGGTGGCAGGTTCCAGGGACTAACTGGGGACCTGGAGAGGGGAACTGATTTGGGGGAGAAGATGAAAATGTGTGTGTGTGTGGGGGGTGAATGTGGGGAGGGGGTCTCGGCTGGAGACAGAGTTGGCGGTACTCTGGGTAAGTGATGAAAATTCAGAACGCAGCTCGGGGTGGAGGGAGCCCGAGGCCGGAGGAGGAGGAGCGGCCCGAGGTGGGCGGCAACCTGAGGAGCGAATGGGGCTGTTCAGATCCCCATGGCCTGGGGAACCCGGTTCTGCAGCCGAGACTAGCTGGCGGTGTGACCTTAGGCAAGTTTCAGCTCTGTCTGAGCCTCAGTTTCCTTATTGAGGAAATGGGAGCCAAACCCACCCACCACGCAGGGGTGACGCGGAAACTTGGTAGCGAGGGCGGAAGCGGCCCGTGGAGAATTCGAGCCCCTGGCTAGCCAATTCTGGAGGGCCCAGGCAGGAGTCCTCCCCCGGCTGTCCTCCACCAGCAAGCGGGGGAGGTCTGTCCCCCCGCAGCGGCAGAAGGGCCTTATCAGGAAGGCGCCGGGACGGGGCCCGGCCCGTCCGCCGCAGGTGAGGCCTGTAGTCACTTACCTCCCGCAGCCGGACTTCCGCCGCTCAGGCCCACCCGCGGGGTCGCAGGCCTGGTAGATGTTTCCCAAAGCCTAGACACTTGGCCCGCCCCCGGCTCCGCCCGCGTCCCGCCCACCAGGGCTGAGCCGCCCAATAGGCACTCGTCTAGCTCTGCTCAGCCCCACCCCCCGCTCCCATCCAATCCTCAAGCGCCGCTACTTCTCCCTGGCGGGGGGGGGGGGCTGCGTGTGGGCCAACTGTCCTTCCTGAGAGCGTGATTGGCCCGTCAGGGGGCGGGAAAGCAGCCAGTCTGACCAATGGGAAGTCGTGACAGGTGTGAGTGGCGGGCTTAAGGCGGAGTGGCGCGGTGGGTACCGAGAACGCGGACTCCAGCTGGAGAAGTGGGTGGGTCGCTACCTGCCCGGCTGTGAAGTTCAGAACCCCAGGGCCGAGAGGGAGAGAAGGAGAGAGAGAGGGAGGGGCTGTGCCCAGGGCAGGGGAAGGCCTGGGGTTCGAACCCTTGCCCTTCTGTTTAGAGACAAACTTAGCAAAGACACCCAAGCATTTTCCTGGAAAGGGTTAAAGGCGCGAGGAAGCCAAGAAATCCCTCCCTCTCCCCGCACGTTCGTTCTCTGTGCCTCAGTTTCCCCATCTCACAGCACCTGCCTCCTACGGTGGTGTTCGTAATATTTAGACTGTGTTTGGAAATGGGGTTGAAAGAGATGGAGAGTGAACTTGCCATCAGGCTTGGAATAAAATCTAAGCTACCCCCAATTCATGGTGTGCCTTTGTCAGTCTCTCAACCTCACCTCTTACCACTCTCCCTCGTCTCACTCCACTCCAGCCATGCTGGCCTCCTTTACTGTTCCCCCAACGTCCCACCTCAGGGCCTTTGCACGAGCTGGTTCCTCTGCCTGGAATCCCAGACTTTTGCAGTACCAGCTCCTTCTTGTCATTCAAGGCCCTCCCTGACCACCCTACATCAAGTAGTCACCTGATCAGGTCGCTGTTCTATTTTCTTCACAGCACTAATGCCAATCTGAAATTGGAAATTTATCTTGTGTTTAAAAAAATGTATGGATGTACTCATTTATTTTCAGTACCCCCGACTTTACCCCCCGCCATGAGAACTCCTCGAGGGCAGAGATGTTATCTGTTTTATTCACTGCTGAATCCTCAGCACCCAAACCTGGGCCTGGCACATAGTAGGCACTCAACAAATCTTTGGGAATAAATAAGATGACACCAGACACTAGGCAGAGGTGAACCAGGGTAAGAGGGAACTGAAGGGACAGTTGCCAAGGAGGTGGGGTTGGGAAGAAAGAAGGGAGAAGGTGGGGGAGGGAAAGCGTGAACCCCCCCCCCCGAAGGGGCTGTGATGGGGGCACTGGACCTGGGAGAAGACCCATGAGGCTGTGGTCAGAGGTGGGAGTCTGGGCTTGGTTCATATTCCCACAGGCTGCCAGGAGGGTAGTGGATGGGACAAGGGGCTCCTGGGGGGGCGGTGGCTGAAGAACTGTCACGGAGGGAGGCGCAGACTGGTTTGTCTGGGAGCCTGGGCTGGGTTGTGATTGGGTGTCATGGGGAGCGGGTCCCCCAGCCTTCAGGGATCCTCTGAGAATGGCAGGCACAAGACACCTCTCACCTGCCCACCCAACCTCCCTCAGGAGCTGAGAGCTCATTCCCTCCCATCCCCCCAGGGCATGCAGGGTAGGGAGCAGGGGGTCATAGAAGTGTGGGTCCTGCCTCAGGTCCGCCTGGCCCAGCACACAGTGGGACAGGTCAGATGATGCTGAGGGACACTCTGGGGGGACCACAATGTCCTCAAAGAGGTCGTGGGTGGAGGCGTCCAGGGCAGCGAGACTTAGGCTGGGGCCAGTGGGGGCCACATCACAGGCCACCCCCAGGAAGGGGGATGGAGGTGGTGGAGGTGGCCTTTGGGGTGGCGGTCTCTGGGGAGGTGCCTCCTGGGACAGGATGGATATGGCCAGGCACTGGGTGGCAGCTTCGATCTTGGCAAACTGCCTGCAGAGAGAGCCAGGCATTAGCTGGGTGACCACGAAGGACTCCCCTCCTATCTGCCATCCCAGGAGTGATTTGTCCCTTCTCTCCCTCCACATTTTTCTTCTCTGTGCTAATGTCTCTGCCCCTGGGTCCATTTTCATGAGTCTGACAATGTAATCTTTTTAACCCCATTCATAGGGAAGCTCTGAACAGCTGTGGGGTTTGTGCACTGCACAAGGCAGCACATCTCGTCCAACACTACGCACATTTTTGACATTTAGATTTAATATGACTATATTCCAACATGTAAAAGTAAAAAATGTCTTAAGGAAGGGGTGCCTTTAACAAAATTTTCACACAAAGGTGCACTGTAGGCTGGCAATGTGACTATAACATGATGCCCTGTGGATTCTACTGCCTAAGTAGTTATGAATCTGCATCTCCACCAACCCTCTCAGTATCTCCACTAACCCCTGGTTGGAGTCCCCAGCTTCCCCCACCTGGATGACTGTAATAGCCATTGCACGGGTCTCCCCCCAGTATTCCTAACCCCTCAGTAACAATGCAGACGGATCTCACAAACTGTTAGGGGCTGAACTGTGTCCCCCTAAAATTCATATGTTGAAGTTTTAACCCCCAGGACCTCAGAATGTGACTGTATTTGGAGACAGGGTCGTTAGAGAGGTGATTACATTAAAATGACATCATCAGTACGGTCCCTAATCCAGCAAGAGGAGATTAGGACGCACAGAGGGATGACCACGTGTGAAGCCAAAGAGAGAGGCCTCTCCCTGCCGACACCTTGATCTTGGACTTCAGCCTCCAGAATCATGAGAAAGTATCAATACATTTCTGTTGCACCAGTCTGTAGTGTTTGATTATGGAAGTTCTAGCAGGTTAATGCAAAAACATAATGTTGAACAAAAGCGGTGAGTTAAAATAAGTGGATACGTGACGCCATTTAAATAAAGTTCAAAAACAGGCTAACTCAATCGACAGTGAGAGAAATCAGGATGTGTGGTTCATGGGAAGGAGGTACTACCAGGGTCTCTGGGACAAGGAATGCCCTGTTCCTGGATCTGAGTGTTGGTTACGTCAGTGGGGCCCCTTTGGGAAAATTCATTAAACTCCACACGGTTGATGTGTTCATTTTTTTGTACTATGGTAAACTTCCAGGAAACGGTTTATTTAAAAATGTATCTGAGGGCTTCCCTGGTGGGGCAGTGGTTGGGAGTCCGCCTGCCGATGCAGTGGACAGGGGTTCATGCCCCGGTCCAGGAAGATCCCACGTGCCGCGGAGCGACTGGGCCCGTGAGCCATGGCCGCTGAGCCTGCGCGTCCGGAGCTTGTGCTCCGCAACGGGAGAGGCCACAACAGTGAGAGGCCCGCGTACCGCAAAAAAAAAAAAAAAAAAAAAAAAGTATCTGATATTGTATGACTCTGTTTATGTGAAATGTCCAGAATAGGCAAATCCCTGGAAACATAGAGTAGATTGGTGGTTACCAGGTGCTGGCGGGGAGGGGAGGATGGGGAGGGAATACTAATGGGTACCGGTTCTCCTTTGGAGTTGATGAAAATGTTCCAGAACTAGGTGGAGGTGATGGTTGCAAAACATTATGAATATACAAAATGCCTCTGAATTGTACACTTTAAAATGTTCAAAATGATGAATTATATATATATATATTTACATTTATATTTATTTATTTAATTTATTTATTTTTGGCTGCATTGGGTTTTCGTTGCTGCATGCGGGCTTTCTCCAGTTGCAGCGAGTGGGGGCTACTCTTCCTTGCGGTGCGCGTGCTTCTCATTGTGGTGGCTTCTCTTGTTGCAGAGCACGGGATATAGGTGCGTGGGCTTCAGTAGTTGTGGCGCATGGGCTCAGTAGTTGTGGCTCGCGGGCTCTAGAGCACAGGTTCAGTAGTTGTGGCGCACGGGCTTAGTTGCTCCGCAGCATGTGGTGTCTTCCGGACTAGGGCTCGAACCCGTGTCCCCCGCCTTGGCAGGCGGATCCTTAACCACTGCGTCACCAGGGAAGCCCAATGTTATATGTATTTTCCTATATTTAGTGAGAGCTGCCACTGTAACACTGTCTTTGATGCCAAGGAGGATAGTTATGCTCTGAGTGCCCCAGGGAAAGTTTTCAGTAATGGGAGGTCAGGTTAAATGACAGAGGGGGTGCGGGGGTGGGGGCGGGGGACTGATTTAAGATTCATAACAACTACATGCCACGTATGGTCCCTGACCTGAACAAAGTAAGGATAAATGGTGTTTAGGGCTGAAGAGTCGTGACATTTGTGATTTACTTTTAAACTTATTTAAAAACATATAGATGAAAGAAATAGGCTAAGATGTTATGGACAGTAAAATCTAAGTGATGTTACATGAGAGATCAATAGGCCAGTGGCTCTTAAACTTCAGTGCACAACAGGAAGGACACCTGGAGGGCTTGTGGGAATGCTGGTTCCTGGGCCCCCGAGTTTCTGGGGTGGGGTCCAAGAATTTGCATTGCTAACACACTCCTAAGTGATGCTTAGGTGCTAGTGGTGCTGATCTGGGGACCACCTTTTTATTTTTTATTTTTATTTTTTTTCGGTACGCGGGCCTCTCACTGTTGCGGAGCACAGGCTCCAACGCGCAGGCTCAGCGGCCATGGCTCACGGGCCCAGCGGCTCCACGGCATGTGGGATCTTCCCGGACCGGGGCACGAACCCGTGTCCTCTGCATCAGCAGGCGGACTCTCAACCACTGCGCCACCAGGGAAGCCTAGGGGACCACCTTTTTAGAACTGCTGCATCAGACAACTGTCTTGACTTTTCTGTGGGTTTGAAAAATGTTCACAAAAAGTTAAAATTTCATAGCGTGGGTGGGAGGGGGTTCCTGAGGGAGCAGGGCCTGAGCGGACCTGGAGGGAGGAGGAGGGCGTGGGTGGGAAGATGCTGAGGAGAGCTTGTCTCTGACCTGGATCTTCCTAGGCTGAGCTTGAGTGCTGAGGGGACTGTGCTTCAGAGCTACCTGGGCTGCCCTCAAGGCCACTGGTGGGCAGCCTGTGTCCCTGGGGAGCACGTGGTAGAACCGGGCATGGGGGTGGGGAGGTTGGGATGCTCTAGCAGAGAAGCTGGCCCTGGGGAGCAGGGAGGACAGACAGGGAGCCTGGGAGGCCAGAGGCTGGCATTATCACAGGGTCCAGATTGGGGGGAGGGCTGAAGATGGGGAGGGGTCCTTGAGCAGAGGAGGCTGAAGAGGAGTTGGGAGGCCAGCTCAGGAACACAGGGCTGGACCCTGTTTGGGGACATGAGTGTTTTCCTCTTCAGTGGTGTATGTGTGTGTGCGGGGTGAGCATTCTGGGTGTGGCCACAGCTGGGCATCCTGGTGGAAGGTGGCTTGCAGCATGGGGGCAGTGTTTAGGCTGAACCGGGCTCCCATTTACTCAAATTTGGTTCCACGACCTCCTGAGGCACGGTCCTGGGCTGGCTGGGGGGAGCCACCTACTTACAGAAAAGCAGGTCCTTTGGCAAGTCAGTTTACCTCTCTGTGCCTCAGTTTCCTCATCTGAAAAAGGAGGATTATAAAAGCACCTACCTCCTGGGGTTACTGTCAGGGATTAATGAGTTCATACTCACTGTAAGTGAGTACGGGGAGTTAAAACTGAAGTACTTAGAACAGTGCTCGGCACACACTAAGTATCAGATAAATTTTAGCTACCATCATCACCATCATCATCACCATCACCATCACTATCATCACCATCATCATCCTCACCATCACCATCACCACTATCACCATCATCCTTATCATCATCATCACCATCACCATCACTATCATCATCACCATCACCATCATCGTCATCATCATCACCGTCACCATCATCCTCACCATCACCATCATCGCCATCGCCATCATCATCAGCATCACCATCACTATCATCACCATCATCATCCTCACCATCATCACCACCATCACCATCATCACCATCATCGCCATCACCATCACCATCATCCTCACCATCACCATCACCACTATCACCATCATCCTCATTATCATCACCATCACTGTCATCATTACCGTTATCATCCTTACTACCATCATCACCATCACTGTCACCATCACCATCACCACCATCCTCCTCCTCCTCACCATCATCATCAAGTCCCTGAGATGCTATATCCAGGCAGAACTATAAAGTGGTCCAGAGCATGGGCTCTGGATTCAGACTGCCTAGGGTTGTATCAACTGTCTAGCTGTGTAGCCTTGGACAAGTCATTGAACCTCTCTGAGCTTCCTTGGCTGTAATATAAGGGAAAGACAGAACCTACAGTGTGAGTTTGTTGGGAGCATTAAGTGATGTAGTGTATGGCAAGGCCTTAGTACACTGTACCTGGCACACAGCAACCTCAAAAAATGGTTACTGTCAGAGGGTGAGGGGAGAGCACAGGGCAAGGTGGGATGGTGCTGGGTGGGTGTGAGAGTGGGGACAGGCTGAGCAGAGACCTGAAGGAACAGAGGTCTCCATCCACATTCCTGGAGACAGGGAACCGCATTGTACCACAAAGGGAAGAGCATGTGCAAAGGCCCAGAGGCTGAATGGTGAAGTGCTAGATGGGGAGCTGAGGCTGGCAAGGGGAACAGGGGCTACTAGGGCAGAGCCTTTGTCCTGAGGGCGATGGGGAGCCATGGGAGAGGGGCCAAGTGTGGTGTGTGGGTTAGAAAGGCGCTACCTTCAAAAAGCCCCAGAGTCGGACCCCATCTCCACAGCCCAGTCCCCCACCCATCATCTGAGCCACCATCATCCCTTGCCTGGATCACTGCAGTAGCCTTCTACACAATCTGATCTCCGCTCAACACCCAGAGGGATCCTTTCAGATTGTACCACATCCCAGCCCAGAGCCCAAGTCCCTCCAGAGGCCCATGAGGTCTCCACGATCAGGGCCCTGTTTCTTTTGAACCTAATTCCCTTCCCCTTTCACTCTGTTCCAGCCACCCCAGCCTTCTTACTTGCCCTGGAACACACCAGGGATGTTCCTGCCTCAGGGCCTTCGCACGTGCTGTCCCTTTCCTGGTATGCTCTTCCTCAGACATCCACAGGGCTCCTTCCCTCACCTCTCTCAGGTCTCTGCTCAAATGTCACCTCCTCAGTGAGGCCTTCCCTGACACCTTACCTAAAATACCAACCCTCCCCCAGCATGCCCTCCGCAGCACTTATCACCTTCGAACACACCATATTGTTTGTAAAAATCGGGGTAAAATTCATATCACTTAAAATGAACCATTTTAAAGTGTGCAATTCACTGGCATTCAGTACATTCATGATGTCGTGCAACCACCACCTCTAATTAGTTCCAGAACTTTTCATCACCCTGGAAGGAAACCCGGTACCTATTAGCAGTCTCTCCCCATCGCCCCCCACCAGCCCCTGGCACCCACTAATCTGCCTTCTGGCTCTGTGCATTTGCCCGTTCTGGATATGTCACAGCAATGGAATGATACCACAGGTTGCCTTTTGTGTCTGGCTCCTGTCACTCAGCACTGTGTCTTCAAGGCTCCTCCGCTTGGTAGCATCATACCGTATCATTCGTCTCTTTATTTTGGCCTGCCCACTGGAACACGAGCTCCATGAAGACAGAGAATTTTGTCTGCTTTGTACTGATGGGTCTCTGGGGCCTGGCGCACAGTTGGCACTCAGTAAATGCATACTGGTGTTGATTGCATCCAGCTCCGGGGTCCACTTCTCTCTGTTCGGTCTGGGCCTGGTCTCCCCAACACCAACGGCTCCCCTCCCACCCCGCTCCCCTCCCCTGCAGATCTGGTTGTGAAGGAACCTCCTATGGTTGGGCCTCCTTTTGGGGGGCTGGGTCTGCCGGGGGTGCAGGGTGCGCAGCACATAGGCGGCTGCCCCAGTCACGAAGGCATACAGCTCCCGGGGGCCGGGCTCGGAGATTCCAGAGGCTGACGGGCCCCGGGGTGCATGGCCAGGGTGATCTGGAGTAGCTCCCCCCAAATCTTTGAGGGGCAAGGAGCAGCCAGGGCTGTAGGTTCAGGGCTGGGGGGTGGGGGACAGGAAGAGAGATGGGCTTTGGGAGGGTGGGTGGGCTCTGCAGGGAAAGGCCCTCCCCGGGCTGGCAGAGGCAGGGCCTGGGCAATTAGAACATCCCTGAGGTTTGAGGCACCTGTAGGTGGGGGTCTGATATAGGAAGGCAAGGGGGCAGGGAGGGGAGGGGTCTTTCTGTGTGTCCCCCAAGGGCCCAATTAGCACATAGTTGGACCTGCGATCTGGGACAGTGCAGTGTAGGTGGGGGGCCAGAGAAAAGCTCCTGGAGATGGCCAATTAAGGGGACAAAGCCCTCATTAGGGAAGCAGGCCAGGAGCAGAGTCAACCGCAGCGATAGCAGTGATTAGCGTGGAGGAGCCATGATTGCAGGCTAGTGGAGGGGCGGTGGGAGGCTTGGGTGCCGGCTGGGAAGGAGGGGAGGTGGCCCCCAGGGGGCATGCCGGGAGCCCCCGCTGTGGGCAGACATCCCACATCCATCCACCCACCTCCAGACCCACTTGCCCGTGCCTCCTTGCCTCCCTCTGCTCCAGGCCTGGCGTCCCAGGGAAACAACCTCAGAGAGCAGCTTGCCAGTGCCCGAGGTCTTCCAGCCTGCAGGAGGGGCTGGCTTCGGGGGGGAGGGTTGACCCCCAAACCCTGCGTTTCATCTCATACCCGAGCTTCTGAGTGAGCAGGGGAGGGGGGGGACACCTGTGGTATGGGCCTCGCTGCTCAGGTGGGTGACATGGGTGACAGCCAGGCTGTGGCAGGAGCGGAAAAGAAAACATGGGCATGGTTCCCCCCAAGGCATTTCACTGGGGGACTCGGGGGCCCTTGTGTTTCCGGGGGGCTGGGACGTGGCAGGGAGGAGGGGCTGGCTCCTGGGGCTGGGAGTGGGGTCCTCTTGCCTCTGGAGGGTGTTGGCCAGAGTGGGGGAACCTGGTCTCCGCTGGTGCGGGAAGGAGGGAGTGTCTCAGTGTTTGCTCTGAGAAGACTGCATTGGGGGTTTGTGTCGGGAGGTATATGAGCGTCCTGCGGATGCCCTAACACATTGTCGCAAACCTAGTGGCTTAAAACCATGCACAGGGTCTTCCCTGGTGGCACAGTGTTTAAGAATCCAGCTGCCAGTGCAGGGGAAACAGGTTCGAGCCCTGGTCCGGGAAGATCCCACTTGCCTGTGCGCCACAACTACTGAGCCTGCGCTCTAGAGCCCACGAGCCACAACTACTGAAGCCCACACGCCTAGAGCCCATGCGCTGCAAAGAGAAGCCACCGCAATGAGAAGCCTGTGCACCACAATGAAGTGTAGCCCCTGCTCGCCGCAACTAGAGAAAACCTGCGCACGGCAACAAAGACCCAGCGCAGCCATAAATAAATAAATTTTTAAAAACCCCAAAACCATGCACAGGGATTCTCTCGCAGTTCTGGGGGTCAGAAGTCCAAGATGGGTCCCACGGGCTAAAGTCAAGGTGTTGCTTCTGGCAGCTCTAGAGGGAATCTGTTCCCATGCCTTTTCTGGCTTCTAGAGGTCTCCCAAATTCCTTGCCTTGTGGCCCCCTCCTCCGTCTTTAAAGTGTATCGCCCTGCCCTCTGCCTCTATTGCCCCATCTCCTTCTGGCCCCGACCCTCCTGTCTCCCTCTTATAAGGACTCACTGCATAATCCAGGATCATCTCCCCCTCTGAAGATCCTTAACTCCACCACACCTACAAAGTCCCTTTCGCCCCAAGTCGCACAGTTGCAGGTTCTGCAGGTTAGGACGTCGGCGTCTTTGAGGCGGGGCACAGAGGGAGAGGCTTGGCCCCAGTGATGGCTCCTCCCGGGCTCCCCTCAAGGCCACGTTAACTGGGCCAGTGGTTGCAGCCACTGAGGCTGAGCCTGGGGCTGCCTCCAGCGCCCCCAGCACGCAGGCAGGGAGAGAGACACAGAACAGCGAGAGCTTCCCCCAGGGTTCCCCAGTGCCTGACATGCTGCACCTCGGTGAGGCCGCCTGCCCCTGGGCACTCACAGGAAGGCATCAGTGTCCCTATTTCCCGAAGGAGAAACTGAGGTCCGGGCACACAGTCACCCAAAGTCACAGGCAGCTGTGCTGGGGGATTTAACCCACATGGGGGAAAAAACCCTTAGGAGGGAAACTAAGAACTTTGTAAAAGCTCTCATAGTTGTTAAATACTAAAGTATATTATTTCTAAGATCTATTATAAATAACCTTTTTGTCCTCCAAATGACCTTGATAAAATTATCAGCAGCAAATTATAAAAGACTCTGGCTCAAGAAGAGAATATACATAGGAGTCCTTCCTCCCACCCCCGGCCAGGCGGCTTGTGGGATCTTAGTTCCCTGACCAGGGATTGAACCTGCACCCTCAGCAGTGAAAGCGCGAAGTCTTAATCACTGGACCGCCAGGGAATTCCCAACGTAGGAGTCCTTTTGTTTATATATATATATGTGTATATATATATATATTTTGTTTGTTTGTTTGTTTGTTTTGGCTGCACCAGGTCTTAGTTGCGGCATGCGGCATCTAGGTCCTTGACCAGGGATCGAACCCGGGCCCCCTTCATTGGGAGCGCAGATATTTAGCCACTTCCACCAGGGAAGTCCCAAGGAGTCCTTTTGAAATGAGAGCTATCAAATGTGATATAGTGTAATGTTAGGGAATAATTTTTAAAAGAACAAAACAAAACTCCTTGCCACCACTTGGGAGATCCTGTGTCCTGATTCCATCTTCCATTACCTCACTGGTAAAACTGGGATAAGAAGGTAGCGCAGAGGGGAAATTCTCCAAGCTCACACAGCGAGGAAGTGGCAAGGCCGGTGTCTGAACTTGAGATAGCATAGGCCCGAGATCAGGCCTTTGCTTCCCAGGCCCGCGCACCATCCAGCAATGCCAAAGGCAGCATCGGCACAGCGGTGGCATCCCGGTGGGCAGTGGCCGTGGCAGAGGCCCAGCCAGGTGCAGGGCTCAGGGTGGGGACCACCAGGCAGAGGTTGCCAGAGGTCCAGTCCCTTGGGAGTGTATTGTGAGCTGCAATCAGTGAGGCCAGTAGCAGCGGGTGGACCAGACGTCAAGGACCACCCATGCGCCTCACCACAGCTGAGGACAGGGCAGCGTGGACATAGGTGTGGGGACGTGACGGGCCCCCTGTGCTCCGCCCCCGGCCCCTGTGACTCTCCGTCTGTCTGTGACTCTCACCAGCTCTGGTGTTGTCTCTCCGTCCCCCTTGCTCTCTCCTCCTCTGCCCCCTGGCTCTTCTGCCCCTCGCTGGGTTGTCTGCAGCCCTCTCCTCTTCACAGTGTCTCTGATGACGCCTCCCACCACTCGTGTGCTTCTGGCTTCTCTCACCGTCTCTGTCCCTTTCACCACCTCTCGAGTGTCTCTCAGACTTTGACTGCCTCTCTGTCTTGGTCTGGGCAGACTCGTGTGTGTGTGTGTGTGTGTGTGTGTGTGTGTGTGTGTGTGTGTGACCGTGTGTCCCCTGGACATACGTGTAGTGTTGTGGGTTGGCATGGAAGGTTTCCTGTCCTGTTGCTCTCAGGCCCAGAGGGGAGGGCCCAGGGTCCCTTGGCAAGAGGCTAGGAGGGAGTTCTCTGGAGGATTGGAGGTCAGGACAGACAGGGGGCCACCCCTGCATGGCTGGGGCATGACCTTTGCTAACCCAGCTCCAGGAGTGGGCTCATCCAAGCCATCAGAAGCCAAGGGCAACATCTGCTGGCCAGCTCTGTCCCACCGCCAGACCAGCCTGGAATACACTGGGGGCCACCGGCCGGCCGGCAGGGTCTGGCCTGGGGATGTTCCACCAGGGGGCGCCAACGTCCCAGGCTGGTGCTGGGACTCCCCGCTGGAGTGTCCTCAAGGTGTGGCCCCCACTTTTGAGCCCTTCTCCCCCTGTTTTCGATCTCGATAAGAGTTGCTCACAGGTCAGGGCTGGCTTCCTCTGATGTTTGTTGAGGACCTGCACTTGCAGGTATGAGAAGGTATTCACAGGCTCCTTTCTCCTATCCCAGCCCTTGGAATTGGGGGTAGGTGGGGCGCATGTAATCATTCAACAAACATTTATGGGGACTTCCCTGGTGGTCCAGCGGTTACAACTCTGCGCTCCCAATGCAGGGGGTCGGGGTTAGATCCCTGGTCAAGGAACTAGATCCCGCATGCTGCAACTTAGAGCCCGCGTGCCGCAACTAAAAGATGCCGCATGCCACAACTAAAAAAAAAAAAAGAGATCCTACATGCCGCAACGAAAGATCCCGCTTGCTCAAGGAAGATCCTGCGTGCCGCAACTAAGGCCCAGCGCAGCCAAATGAATAAATTTTTTTTTTAAAAAAGCATTTATGGAGCACCTGCTGTGTGCAGAAGCTGCGGATGCAGTGGTGAGCAAGACAAGCACCGTCTGTCCCTGTAGGAGTCTGGGAGGGAGACGTCTGTAAACAAGAAATTATGGTTCTGGATGTGCTGTGAGGATGCTGAGACTGGACAGTAAGTTGGAGGCCAGATGGGGCAGGGGTGCCACTTCAGTTGGAGAGGCCCTCTTTGAGAAGGTTATAATTGTCTTGCAACCTTAATGGAAGAGGTAGCAGCCAGGAGCTTCCCAGTCAGAGGGCACAGCAGGTGCAACGGCCCTGAGGCAGGAGCAAGCTTGAAGGGAGTGAGAGAGGGAGAGCGATGAGAGGAGGTGAAGTCAGAGAAGTGGATGGGGGCCAGACCCGCGGGGCTTTGTAGGCTAGGCAGAAGTTGGGTTATGAGGGCAAGAGTGATGGGGAGCCATGGAGGGTTTGGGACAGAGGTAGTTCCCGGAGCTCAGGGCCCTGCCCCAAACCTCCTTTGCAGGCCTCGCTGACCCTGCCTCTACATCCCTCTCCAGTGTGTGTGTGGGGGAAACTGAGGTGACAGGGCCAGGCTGGGAGCCCAAACAAGGCTTGTCCCTCCTTGCCTCCACCCTGCTATGCTGCAGCACTCTCTTCACCCAGTCCAAGAGGGACTTTGTTCCCCATAAAATTTATTGTAAAAATGTACAGGTGGCAGGTTCCTGGTGTCCCCAGCCCATAACTCAGAGGGGCCAACACTGTCGTATTTGTCTTACATCTTTTCTTCTGAGAAGAGTGATGGACTGAATCGTGTCTTCCCAAACTCATGTGTTGAAGTCCTAACCACCATACCTCAGAATGTGACTGTATTCACAGATAAGGTCTTTAAAGAGGTGATTAAATTAAAATGAGGTCAGTAGAGTGAGCCCTACTCCTATATGACTAGTGTCCCTACAAGAAGAGGAAATTTGGACACAGACAGGTGCAGAGGGGAGACCATGTGAGGACACAGGGAGAAGGTGGCCATCTGCAAGCCAAGAAGAGAGGCCTTAGGAGAAACCAACCCTGCTAACACCTTGATCTTGGACTTCCAGCCTCCAGAATAGTGAGAAAATAACTTTACGTTGTTTAAGCCACCCAGCCTGTGGCACTTTGTTATGGCAGCCCAAGCAAACCAACACAAGAAGTGTATTTGTTATCTATGCTGCATAACAAATTACCACAAACACAGTGGTGTAAAACAACGTGCATTAATTTTCTCACAGTCCCCGTGGGTCAGGAGTCCAGGCACCACAGCTGAGCTGGGTCCTTAGCTCAGGGTTTCACAAGGCTGCAATCAAGGTGCAGGCTGAGGTCAGGGTCCTCTTCCAAGCTCGCATGGCAGAATTCATTTCCTTGCATCTGTAGAACCCTTGGAGGCTGGTGTCTTCAAGGCCAGCAGGAGAATCACTGATATTCCACTGCTCTGACCTCTAGACCCAGCTTTAAAGATCTTGCCTGATTTGATCAGGCCCACCCAGGAAAATCTTCTTGTATTAGTCAGGGTTCTCCAGAGAAACAGAACCAATAGGCTCTATCTTTATCTATCTATTTATCTATCAGTCTATCTAGAGAGATTATATATATCACATATAGAAAGAAATCTAGGAAATTCCCTGGTGGTCCAGTGGTTAGGACTCCGCGCTTTCACTGCTGAGGGCCTGGGTTCCATTCCTGGTTGGGGAATTAAGATCCCGCCTGCCACGCAGCCAAAAAAACAAAAAACAAACGGAGGGGTCTGTTTTCCCCACACAGATGGGACCCTGTGAACTGTCCTCCTCCAGGGAGTCTGCCCTAGTTTCCCCCCAGGCTGGGTGAGGGGTCTCCTCTGGCTCCCATGCCCTGGGCAGCCTCCATGGGCTTCTGACGTGCATGTGAGACTCGCTAGATAGGCCTTGGTTGGAGCTGGACCCTGGGGCTGGAGACCCCGGCCTTGCCCCCAGTTAAGTCCCTTCCTGGTTGCAGGAATCACTTCCAGCTCTGTGCCTGGCCAAGAACCTTCAGAGAGCCTTTATTTACTGCCCCGCCAACCCCAGTGAACTGAGGATGATGCCCCTTCCATGTGGAAAGGCCTGGCAGGGCAGGGCAGGCTCGGGCACCCCATGAGAACCCCTAGAGATGCTGGAAAGGAGCATCCTCAGTCTGTGGGAGGCACAGCCTGGCCCCTTGTTTCCTTCTTCCTGGGACAGCTGACAGCTGTGACTTGGGGACTTCTCTTGCCTGCCCCCTACCCTCCCCCACACTTAAAGTGTATCTCTGCTCTTTTTACTCCACTTATGTGAAAAAGGATATTTTATTTTATTTTTTATTTATTTTTTTATTGGAGTAGAGTTGCTTTACACTGCTGTGTCAGTTGCTGCTGTACAGCACAGTGAATCAGCCAGACGTATACATATATCCCCTCTTTTCTGGATTTCCTTCCCATTTAGGTCACCACAGAGCACTGAGTACAGTTCCCTGTGCTCTACAGTAGGTTCTCATTAGTTCTCTATTTTATACATAGTAGTGTGTATATGTCAGTCCCAGTCTCCCAGTTCATCCCACCACCACACCCCACTTTCCCCCTTGTTATCCATACGTTTGTTCTCTACGTCTGTAGGATATTTTATTTTTAGTCTCTGGCCTTGGGAGTCCTGTCTTTGCCCCAGCCACCTCCTCTGGGGGGTTGGGTGAGGGCTGCTCCAGGGAGAGGTGTCCCCAACCCCAATCCTCTCTTCTCCAGTGAGTGCAGGCTGTGCTGTCACCAAGGTGTTGGACTGAGTGGCCAAAACCAGAATCGAATGTCCACACAGCAGGACAACCCCCACTTCTAGAGGGAAGGGAGGCTGGCCGAAAGGCTCAGGTGTCTGGGGTCCAGGAGCACTGGTGGGGGCACGGTGAGTGGGACCTGAGCCCCCTCCACACTCTGTAATCAGAGTGGGCAGGGCCCAGACTCTGGTCCTGGATGCGCCACTTTGGAGCTGGAGTGCCCCAGAAGCCTGGCACACGTCCCCCACTACCTGGAGTGTGGCTGGTAGGGATGGGTGAGGGAGAGTGGAGAAGAGGGAAGGGCCAGGCTCCCCAATTCCTACCAGGGTTTCTCCTCTCCTTCGACTACTTCCTTGGGATGGGGGTGCAGACCTTGCCAATCCTTTTGGCTGGGATGGGGGTAAATGCAGAGACACCCCCACGTGCACACAGGGCTTGTGGGACGTGAGTGACAACCTTGGGCCCAGGGAAGTGCTGGGTAGGTAGTCTTGGCCACCTTCAAAGACTGCAGTGCCCACTCCCATCCCTGTCCCCCATGGGAAGAATGGTTCACCTGGCTGGCAAGGCAGGGGGCTCAGAGGGACTGGGGCTGGATGGGATGCCTGATCTAGTGGGAGGGGTTGGGAAAAGTACCTGGGGCGGGGTGTTGTTGGCCAGAAATAAGAATGCCTGGGGGGACTTCCCTGCCAGTCCAGTGGTTAAGACTCTGCGCTTCCACTGCTGGGGGCGTGGGTTCAATCCCTGGTGTTTGATCCCCGATCAGGGAACTAAGATCCCGCGTGCTGTGTGGCGCGGCCAAAAAAAAAGGATGCCTGGGGACTGGACAGGCGTATGTCCAGATGTTTGCTTAGTCCCACATCAAGCCTTCACCCACTGCCCCAGCTCTAGACATGCCCCCATGCCCATCTCTCCTGCTGTATTTTTTCTCTGAGACGCTTAGCAGCACATAGCATGGGATACGTGTTATTTATTTATTTATTTATTTATTTTATTTATTTTTAACATCTTTATTGGGGTATAATTGCTTTACAATGGTGTGTTAGTTTCTGCTTTATAACAAAGTGAATCAGCTATACATATACATATGATCCCATATCTCTTCCCTCTTGCTTCTCCCTCCCTCCCACCCTCCCTATCCCACCCGCCCAGGCGGTCACATAGCACTGAGCCGATATCCCTGTGCCATGCGGCTGCTTCCCACTAGCTATCTACCTTACGTTTGTTAGTGTGTATATGTCCATGACCCTCTCTCGCCCTGTCACAGCTCACCCTTCCCCCTCCCCATATCCTCAAGTCCGTTCTCCAGTAGGTCTGTGTCTTTATTCCTGTCTTACCCCTAGGTTCTTCATGACATTTTTTTTTCTTCTTAAATTCCATACATATGTGTTAGCATACGGTATTTGTCTTTTTCTTTCTGACTTACTTCACTCTGTATGACAGACTCTAGGTCTATCCACCTCATTACAAATAGCTCAATTTCGTTTCTTTTTATGGCTGAGTAATATTCCATTGTATATATGTGCCACATCTTCTTTATCCATTCATCCGATGATGGGCACTTAGGTTGTTTCCATCTCCGGGCTATTGTAAATAGAGCTGCAATGAACATTTTGGTACATGACTCTTTTTGAATTTTGCTCTTCTCAGGGTATATGCCCAGTAATGGGATTGCTGGGTCATATGGTAGTTCTATTTGTAGTTTTTTAAGGAACCTCCATACTGTTCTCCATAGTGGTTGAACCAATTCACATTCCCACCAGCAGTGCAAGAGTGTTCCCTTTTCTCCACATCCTCTCCAGCATTTATTGTTTCTAGATTTTTTGATGATGGCCATTCTGACTGGTGTGAGATGATATCTCATTGTAGTTTTGATTTGCATTTCTCTAATGATTAACGATGTTGAGCATTCTTTCATGTGTTTGTTGGCAGTCTGTATATCTTCTTTGGAGAAATGTCTATTTAGGTCTTCTGCCCATTTTTGGATTGGGTTGTTTGTTTTTTTGTTATTGAGCTGTATGAGCTGCTTGTAAATTTTGGAGATTAATCCTTTGTCAGTTGCTTCATTTGCAAATATTTTCTCCCATTCTGAGGGTTGTCTTTTTGTCTTGTTTATGGTTTCCTTTGCTGTGCAAAAGCTTTGAAGTTTCATTAGGTCCCATTTGTTTATTTTTGTTTTTATTTCCATTACTCTAGGAGGTGGGTCAGAAAGGATCTTGCTGTGATTTATGTCATAGAGTGTTCTGCCTGTGTTTTCCTCTAAGAGTTTGATAGTTTCTGGCCTTACATTTAGGTCTTTAATCCATTTTGAGCTTATTTTTGTGTATGGTGTTAGGGAGTGATCTAATCTCATACTTTTACATGTACCTGTCCAGTTTTCCCAGCACCACTTACTGAAGAGGCTGTCCTTTCTCCACTGTACATTCCTGCCTCCTTTATCAAAGATAAGGTGACCATACGTGCGTGGGTTTATCTCTGGGCTTTCTATCCCGTTCCATTGATCTATCTTTCTGTTTGTGTGCGCATAGCATGGGATACGTGTTATTTATTATGTCTTGTTTATTGCCACCCTTCACCCCCTGTAGATTTTGTAAACTCACTGGGACCGAACTTTTGTTGCCCCCTCCCAAGCCCCCGTTGCTATATCCCAGCTCCTAGGGCAAGATCTGGGGAGGGTCCTGGGTAAGGACTGAGAGTCTGGACACTACAGAATCTGGACTGGGTGCCTCTGATAACTTTCTATGATATCTGTGTCAGCTGCAGAGGACTCCACATACAAGGCTCCATGAGAGGTCCAGCTCAGGGATGGATGGGGGAACAACTCCTCTTCCCGGCCGTGTCCCTGGAGAGCCAGACACGGTGTTAGCGTCCCGTCACTCACACCACAGGGCTGTCACTGCTGTCTTGAAAATGAGCCTGTCAAATCTGCACTTTTTTTTTCCTCCCCAAAGAGGCACCAGGCCCCGAGAGCGGGAGCCAGTTGCTCATAAGGGATCCTCCCTCCATCCCCAAGCCTCTGTTAGCGACCAGAGCCTGATGTGTTGAGGAGCCTTGGATACAGACCCCAGGGGGCAGGGCCTGCAGGTCTCTCCTCTTCCTAGCTTTCCCCTCTTTACTCCTTAACAGCTCAGAACTCTCCTCAGGTGTCCCTCCCCCACCCCACCCCCGCCCCGCCGCCCCCAGTGCCTCTGGCAGCTTCGTTTCTGGCAGGGGAGGTGAAAGCTGAAGTGAGAGGAACGTTTGGGCTGAGCTGGAAGCCAAGGGTTTTATATGCATGAATTCACTGCAGATTTCATAAAGACCCTGCCGGGAAGGGACAGGTCCAACAACTCAGATCACGCCTGAGTCCCAGCCTGCCTGGGGGCCTTGGGAAACTGTATGGGAGGCTGTAAAAATTCGCTCATTCAACAGAGTGCCGTCTGCTTCTGATTAAGCCCCTTGTTGGTTGTTGGGGACACCTGGGTGGCAAAGTCAGACCCCATCCGTCTGTCCTAGAACAGAGATGAGTGCCGCTGAGCATGTAATGGGACCCCACCTAGCATAGGGGCTTTCCGGTAGTTGAGAAGGGACGCGGTAAGGGTAGCTGTCAGGCTGAAGAGGGTTGCCTTGGAATAGTGGTTCTCAACCAGGGGACCTGCAGCCAGGTCTGGAGACGGCTGTCATAACGTGTGGTGGAGGGGAGCCGGGTGGCGAGGAGGGCTGTTGGCCTCTAGTGGGTTAGGGTTAGGCCACTATGCTGCTAGCCACCCTACAAGGCACAAGACAGCCCCCACAGTAAAGAAAGACCCGCCCAAATGTCACCAGTGCCATGGTTGAGAAACTAGTTGGATGACTCGCAGAAAAGTCAGTTTGACTTAGAGGCCGAGGCTGGTGAGAGCTGAACATGGAAGGAGGGAGAGGGGATTCAGGACAGCCCCGTTTTCCCCTAAGCCCCCAGGCTGCGAAGGAGGCAGGGGTCCCTGGGGCCCTGGGCAGCCCTCTGCATAGCAGGGCCCAGTTTCCCCAACAGCCGCACTAGCGAGAATGCAACAGACGCCCGGGAACCGCAAGCACGTGGTACCTTTGCGGGGCAGGAAGCACTGCGGGCCTCAGTTTCCCCAACGGGGGAAAAAATGGGAGCCCCGAGGGCCTGGTCGTGGGGCCAGGCCAGGAGTGACCACATCCCTGGTGGGCGACGCCTGCTCGGGAACCGCGCCGCGGGAGAGGATTCTACCACAGACGAGAGGGAGTCGATGCTAATAAAGGGGAACGTGCGACCCTGCGTCCCAACCCAGCTTTCCCCGGCCTTATGCCGACCCCCGCGACCGCCGCAAGGCCCGAGTGGTCGGGGTCCCGACAGTACTACAACTCCCAAGATACCTCGCGCCGCCTGCGCCAGGAAGGGCCGCCACAGCCGGCGGCCAATGGGGGGTACGGAGGCGGGGCCTCTGCGCACGTGGCGTCCTGACGCACTGACGGCGACGTCGGGGTTTGTGTGCGCGAGAGGCCGCCGATAAAGGTTGGGTGCCTCGCGCCGGGGGCCGTTGGGAGGGAGCGTGCCCCCGCCCCCTCCCCGGCCCCCACTCCTACACCGCCGCTGCAGGGGCCCCGCCTTCCCATCGATCCCCGCGGGAAGGCCCTGGGTCTCCCCAGCTCATTCCCCGGTCGGGGCCGCAGGTGAGAGACCGGAGGGGAGGGGGTGGGGGAGGGACCGGAGGGCGGAGACGTTGGGGAAACGGCGAACGTGAAACCGGAAGGGATGCCTTAAAGGGAAGGGCGCTACTTCACCTCCGACTTTTGTCCGCCGGGCCGGCTTCGACTCTTTAAAGGGCAAGGGGCTGCTTTTTAAAGGGGCGGGGCAGGTTGTGCAGTTTATAAAGAGCTTCCCGCTTCCATCACCCCCCCGCCTCCCACCCCCCGAGAATAAATTGTCTCTTTAAAGGCCGGTGACAGTGTCCCAGGTACTGAAAGAAAAGCTTCTGAATCCTAGTGGCTTCAAAGCAGTCCCTAGTTTAGCTCAGAGAAGGTGAAGATGGTTGTGCAGGAGCAGGATCCTCTTAAAGGGGAAGTCGGGCCTGATTGGAAGGGTGTGGCCCGGCCTTTTGAAGAGGGTGCTCTTTACCAGATAAGATGGGTCCCGGCTCTTTCAGAGCACGGATGTCTCCTGTTTAAGGAATGCCGGCCTTCTGAAAGACACGTGCAGCTTCCTGGGATAGCCTCTTAAAAGGATTTGCTTATATTTTAAAGGGGACGCTCATCTTTTTAAAGGGAATCTTTACGGCTTGTGCAAAGGGATGCCCAGCTTTCTTTCATTCAAGATATGTTCACTGAGTACTCACTCTGTGCCAGATATTATTCTAGGCGCTGGGATGCAACAGTGAACAAGATGCCACTAGCATCTAGTGGACCGAGGCCGGGGATACTGCTAACCAACTTGCAATGCAGGAAACAGCCCCCTGTCCAGCTCCAATATCAACAGTGCTGATGCTGGGAAACTCTGATTATAAAGTAGGTTAGAAGGTGATAAGCCCTATGAAGAGAAAAAATAAGTCAAGGAAAGAGAATGCGGCATGCTGGGAGGGGTTGCAGAGTTAGGTAGGGTGGTCAGGGAATAATTCCCCAAGATGACATTTCAGCAAAGACTTGGAGGTGAGGGAGGGAGCTTACTGGATATTGGAGGAAAGAGGGTACTAGGCAGGGGCCTGTGTGGGCCCCTAGGTGGGAGTGGGCATGCCTGACCCGGCCCTGTGACCATGGTGCTCTGAGGGTTGGAGAGGCTAGCAGGACAGTCAGGGAGGGAAGGAAGCCATAAGCCGTGGGAAGTCTGAAGGTTCTTGTAAGGGGTTCGTTTTCTGCTCTCAAATGGGAGCAGTGGAAGGCTTTAGCACAGAGGAATGAAATGGTCTGTCTGTGTTGGCAGTTTCCATTCAGCCTCTGTGTTGGGAACAGACTGGGGTTAGGAAGAGTAAGGGTGGAAACTAGGAGAGCTGTCAGGCTGTTGCAGTTGCCCAGGAGGGAGATGTTGGTGCCCTAGGAAAAGGTGGTAATGGGGGACTTGGTGGGAAGTGGCCAGATTCCAAGGATGCTCCTGCTCGAATAGGGGAATCGGCTGACAGACTGGTCATAGAGAGTGAGAGAAAAAGAGGAGGTGAGGATGCCCTGGGACTTTTGGCCTGAGCAAGAATAAAGGTGTTTTTGGAGATGGAGCAGACTGGGAGTGAAAGAGATATTTGTGGGGGACAGAGAGGAGAGAGAGCAGGAGCAAAAACTGGACTTAGGTTTTGGGCATGTTAAGTTTGAGTTGTCCATTAGGCATCCAAATGGCATAGTCTAGCAGGGGTGTAGGTTTCAAAGGACAGGTATCAAGTGGAGATCAATTTTGGAATTGTCCAATTTATAGATTGTGAAGTCCCAGGAGTGGGTGAGGGCTTCCAGGGAGAGTGTGGATACAGAATAGGAGGGTTGACAGAGCCCTGGACTCTCCTACATTCACAAGTAGGACTAGCACCCGAAATTGAGAAGGGTGGCAGGTGAGGAGCGCGGTATCCCAGAAGCCAAGGGGACTGGTTTAAGGAGAGAGAGAATAAGGCGTCCATTGACCACTGAGCAGAGACCACTGGATTTAGCAACTAGGAGGCCATGAGTGGAGGGGGCTGGGGGAGGATCTGATTGACAGGGTTTGAGATGGGAAAGAGCATGTATTGATGGCACTTTTAAGTTGCTTTGCTGCAAGGAGACAGAGAAATGAGGCCATAGCTGGAGGAGGAAGTGGGGTGAAGGGTTTTTGTTTTTTTAAAGATGGGAGGGCTTCCCTGGTGGCACAGTGGTTAAGAATCCGCCTGCCAATGCAAGGGACATGGGTTCGAGCCCTGGTCCAGGAAGATCCCACATGCTGCGGAGCAACTAAGCCCATGTGCCACAATTACTGAGCCTGTGCTCTAGGGCCTGCGAGCCACAACTACTGAGCCTACGTGCCACAACTACTGAAGCCCACGTGCCTAGAGCCCGTGCTCCACAACAAGAGAAGGCACCGCAATGAGGGGCCGCACACCGCAACGAAGAGTAGCCCCTGCTCGCCACAACTAGAGAAAGCCCGTGCACAGCAATGAAGACCTAACGCAGCCAAAAAAATTTTTTTAAAAGTTACAAAGATGGGAGACCTGGCTTGTGGGTACACTGATGAGAACGGTCCAGGAGATGAGGAGAATCACTGTAGGTGGGAAGTCAGAGCCTTTAGGCCCAGAAGTAGGCAGGTGGGAGGGGGTAGTGCAGGGTTTCTCAACCTCAGCACCACTGGCATTTTGAACTGATTGTTCTTTGCTGTTTGGGGTTGGGGGTGGTGCTGTAGTGTGCATCGTAGGACGTTGAGCAGCATCCCTGGCCTCTGCCCACTAGATGCCAGGGGCACCTGCTCCTCCAGTCGACAGCCAGATAACCAGAACAGTCTCCAGGCATTGCCACATGTCTGCTGGGGTGGAGGGCGTGGTGGTGGTGGTCGAGGGAGCTTCCACTGCCCCATTGAGAGCCACCAGTGTAGTTGTTGGAAGATGGGAATGTTCTCTTCTGGTTGCTTTTATTTTCTCAGTGACAAGATCAATGGCAGGGTCACCTGCTAAGAGCAAGAGGGGATAGGAGAGAGATTTGAGGCAAGTATCACCTGGTGGGGTGGGTGAGTGGACCAGAGAAATGCAGCATGAGCAGTGCAGGGTGTTGGGGAGGGAGCTTTGAGATCCTTGGGCATGAATGCAAAAGGAGGCTGAGGCCAGCCAGTTTCCAGTCACCAGCAGCATCTGTGCTGTATAAGTGGGGCAGTGAGGGTGTGGATGAGGGGGCGGAGGATGCAGAGCCCACAGGATCAATGGGTGGTAGATATGGTTGAACCTAGGGGTTCTGGGTTAGGGTCCCAAGAGGGAGTGGCGGAGCAGGATGAGTGGCGGTGGAGAGCGGATGCTCACAGAGGCTTTGTCTGTAGTGAAAGGTTTGGCGGATGGCAGCGGAAGCGGGTATTGAGGCAGGATGGGGAGGAGGTCTTTAGAGGGACCAGAGGATCCAAAGCGCGTGCTAGAGACCCCAGCCTTCTTCAAAGACACTGCCTGTCTCTAGAGGGGCTGAACATAGCCGGAAAGGCAGCACCTGGCCTCATAAAGGCCACGTCCAGTGGTCCAGCCTCCTGGAGGAGATGGCTGGCATGGTGGTGGTGGGGGGTAACCAGCTCTTCCCAATTTGCCATAAGTTTCCCTTTTAGCACCCAAAGCCTTCCATCGTGGGAAGCCTCTCCAGCCAGAGCTGACCTGGACTCTAGGAAGCCGTAATCCTAAGGGATGTGTCCCGTGCCTCTTACAGGGCCAGCCCATGGGTTTGGGGTTGAGATAACCCGGTGTGTGGGCGGAGGTGGGGGGACCACCCGCCCTCGCCTGACCCAGAATCCCTCCTCAGGTGTGATGGTCGGCTCCCACGCGGACATGGCGCCGGCCTCTACCGCAGAGGGGGCCGGGGAAAAGCCGGGCCCCGCAGCTCCTGCCCCCACGGCCCAGTATGAGTGTGGGGAGTGCGGCAAGTCCTTCCGCTGGTCGTCCCGGCTCCTGCACCACCAGCGCACGCACACGGGCGAGCGTCCCTACAAGTGCCCTGACTGCCCCAAGGCCTTCAAGGGCTCCTCGGCCCTGCTTTACCACCAGCGGGGCCACACGGGCGAGCGGCCCTACCAGTGCCCCGACTGCCCCAAGGCCTTCAAGCGCTCGTCGCTGTTGCAGATCCACCGCAGTGTGCACACTGGCCTGCGGGCCTTCACCTGCGGCCAGTGCGGCCTGGCCTTCAAGTGGTCGTCCCACTACCAGTACCACCTGCGCCAGCACACGGGCGAGCGGCCCTACCCCTGCCCAGACTGCCCCAAGGCCTTCAAGAACTCGTCCAGCCTGCGGCGCCACCGGCATGTGCACACGGGTGAGCGGCCCTACACCTGCGGCGTGTGCGGCAAGAGCTTCACGCAGAGCACCAACCTGCGGCAGCACCAGCGCGTGCACACGGGCGAGCGGCCCTTCCGCTGCCCGCTCTGCCCCAAGACCTTCACACACTCGTCCAACCTGCTGCTGCACCAGCGCACCCACGGCAGCGCCGCCGCCCCCGCCGCGGGCGCCGCCCCCGCCCCTCCGCCGCGGGAGCCCGGCGGCAAGGTCTTGGTCTCAGAGGCCTACCTACAGCGGCCCCTCCAACCCCCCAGCCCGCCGGCGCCCCCGCCGCCCGCGCCCCCGCCCGTGGTGCCCGAGCTCTTTCTGGCCGCGGCCGAGACCACGGTGGAGCTGGTGTACCGCTGCGACGGCTGCGAGCTAGGCTTCGGTAGCGAGGAGTTGCTCTTGGAGCACCAGCCCTGTCCCGGGCCGGAGGCGCCGCCCCCGCCCGCGGACGCGCCCTCGGAGCCGCGGAAGGCCGACCCTCCCCCGCCGCCCTCACTGTCCCCGCCGTCCCCCCTGCCGCAGCCCCCTCCCGCCGCCTCTGCCCCTGGCTTCGCCTGCCTCCCCTGCGGGAAGTCCTTCCGGACGGTGGCCGGCCTCTCCCGCCACCAGCACAGCCACGGGGCGGCCGGGGGGCAGGCGTTCCGCTGCGGCAGCTGTGACGGCGCCTTCCCGCAGCTGGCCAGCCTCCTGGCGCACCAGCAGTGCCACGTGGAGGAGGCAGCGGCCGGGCGCCCGCCCCCCCAGGCCGAGGCTGCCGAAGTCACCTGTCCCCAGGAGCCGCTCGCCCCCGTCCCCGCCCCGCCCGCTCCCGCGCCCGCCCCGGCTTCCGCGGAGCGACCCTACAAATGCGGCGAGTGCGGCAAGGCCTTCAAGGGCTCATCGGGGCTGCGCTACCACCTGCGGGACCACACGGGCGAACGGCCCTACCAGTGCGGCGAGTGTGGCAAGGCCTTCAAGCGCTCGTCGCTGCTGGCCATCCACCAGCGCGTGCACACCGGCCTACGGGCCTTCACCTGCGGCCAGTGCGGCCTTACCTTCAAGTGGTCGTCGCACTACCAGTACCACCTGCGGCTGCACTCGGGCGAGCGGCCCTACGCTTGCGGGGAGTGCGGCAAAGCCTTCCGCAACACGTCGTGCTTGCGGCGCCACCGGCACGTGCACACGGGCGAGCGGCCCCACTCCTGCGGCGTGTGCGGCAAGAGTTTCGCCCAGACCTCCAACCTGCGGCAGCACCAGCGCGTGCACACGGGCGAGCGGCCCTTCCGCTGCCCGCTCTGCCCCAAGACCTTCACACACTCGTCCAACCTGCTGCTGCACCAGCGCACACACTCGGCCGAGCGCCCCTTTGCCTGCCCCATCTGCGGCCGCAGCTTTGTCATGGCCGCCTACCTGCAGCGGCACCTGAGGACGCATGCCCCGGCCAATGCCGCTTCTGGCCCCGCAGCCCCCGGCGCCGGCCCCCAGCCCCCTGCCCCACTGGCTGCCGCCCCAGCCCCGTCCGCCACCCAAGATGTCCACGTTCTACCCCACCTCCAGGCCACGCTCTCCCTAGAGGTGGCAGGAGTCACGGCCCAGGCCCCGCCCCCTGGCCCAGCAGCCCCCAACTCCCAGACGTTTCTCCTGGTGCAGACTGCTCAGGGCCTCCAGCTGATCCCCAGCAGCGTCCAGCCCCCCACACCCCCGCCTCCCCCCGCCCCCCCCAAGCTCATCTTGCTGCCCTCCTCCAGTACTGGTGGTGGGGGCAGCGGTGCAAGGCAGGGCCCACGGGCAGTGGGGAAAGCTGGGCAGGGGGCTGGAGTAGTCTGGCTGCCAGGCCCTGGGGGGCTAGGGGTGCAGGGAGGGAGCAACACCGGGGCCAGTGCGGGAGCACAGAGCCTCATAGTTCTGCAGAATGTGGGGGCTGGGGAGGCAGGGCCACAGGAAGTGAGCGGGGTCCAGCTCCAACCCCTTCGGCCAGCCCCGGAACTGACCACGGTCCAGCTCCAGCCGGCCCCGGAGGTGACCACGGTCCAGCTCCAGCCGGCCCCAGAGGTGACCACGGTACAGCTCCAGCCGGCCCAGGAGGTGACCACGGTACAGCTCCAGCCTGTAACGGGTCAGCTGTCCAATTCCAGTGGGGGAGCCGTCACCACTGAGGCGCCTAATCTGCTGGTGGTTCAGAGTGGGGCAGCGGAGGAGTTGCTGGCGGACCCCGGCCCGGGGGAGCCCGGTGACGGTGAGGCCAGCACTGGTGTGGTCCAGGATGTGCTCTTTGAGACGCTGCAGACGGAGGAGGGGCTGCAGAGTGTCCTGGTGCTGAGCGGGGCTGATGGGGAGCAGACCCAGCTGTGTGTGCAGGAGGTAGAGACCTTACCCTCGGGGGTGGCTGAGCCGCCAACCCCTGGCCCAACGGGACAGAAACTGCTCATTATCCGCAGTGCCCCGGCCACCGAGCTGCTGGAGAATGGCAGCGTTGGGGGAGGCGCCGCTGCGCTGCAGCTGCTGGCCCCACCACCACCTGGCCCAGGCTCTGCTCCCGCGGGCGTCCCTGCGGCTCCTGCCTCCCAGATGGTACAAGTGGTCCCTGCAGGAGCTGCACCTGGGGGCATGACCCCACAGGGCCTACCCTCCATCCAGTTTGTCCAGACTCTGCCCGCAGTCCAGCTGGTGCACACGTTTTGAGTAGAACCACTGGTACCCCTTCCCGCCCCACACAGAGACCCCGACTCACTGTCAGCCTGGGCTGGGCTGAGCTGGGGGGAGGGGAACTGCAGGCTGGGCTTGCTAATAAAGACCAGAATCTCCGCTCCTGTGTTTTGTTTTATTTGTGGTTTGGGAGATCACTGTCATGGCCATAGCCACCACTTGGGAACTTGGAGTCTCATGTCTTGCTTCCTGGTTCGCAGGTGACTTGCTTTGCGTCTTGGGGCCAGCCACTTCTCCTATGTGGGCTCTGTTTATCCTTTTTAAAAAAGGGATGCAACGGTCACTATATGGGGGAGGCGTTGGAATCTAGAATCCTGGTTCTGCCACTTGTTCTCTGTAAGTCACCCCACCCCTCCTCTCACGGAAAAATGGGTGGGTGGGAATGCCCATTCCGAATGTCACTGAAAGCCGGGGTGGGTTGGTTTGGGGTGGGGCAGTTTGGGAGCCAGTGGGCTCAAGATGCTGACGCGGCCCCTCCCGCGAAGGCCCTGGAACCTAAGAGAACCACTGAGTTCACCGCCCCGCCCCCACCCCGCCGGCTCCCCCGCTGCCATCCCCAGCCCCTTCCCCCGCCAGCGTCCTACAGGCCCCCTTTCTCTGTTGCTCCTCCCCTTGCAGGGTTGCCGCTCCCCGCCTTAGTCCATTCCCAGCCCACGCCCAAACTCTCCCCCCACCCGCTGCCAGAAGGTTGGCAACAGTTGCTAAGGCCGAGAGCAGGCCCCGCCCCGCCCCGAGTGCGCTAGTCTGACGTCACTTCCGCCAACGACCCCCTTCTCAACCCTGCTCCCCCCGCACCTTGTCAAAAGCGAAGCGACCCACAGAGGTGTTTGCAAGTCCTTGTTCCTGCGACAGACGCCGTTCGGGGGCGATTGGGGCAGAGAGGCTCTGGGCACTGGGGGGTGGGGAGCGGGGTCCATTTTCTGCCCGTGGGGGTAGTTTCGCTCACCCCCAGGGCCGCCCCGGAACCTGGAAGGGAGCCCGGTGTTGGCAGGTGTTGGCGTGCACCGGGCATTTAGGCGTAGATCGCTGGACACCACTGGGGGCCGGGGGGGCACCCCGAGAGACTTTAGAAAGGTCGATGGGTTGACGGGGAAGCTTGTCCTGTCTCGGACCTCTCTTGGGACCTGACCTGGGACATACTGTTGCGTGATCCGCAGCTCTGGGGCGCTTTGGGGACGAGAGGTGCCCTCCTGACGCTGACCGGCTTGTTTTCGCCAGGTGCACGCCTGCTCCCTTGGGGGCGCGGGAGCCTGGGGGCTGCCATGGCCCCCAGCCACCTGTCGGTGCGGGAGATGAGGGAAGATGAGAAACCCTTAGTGCTGGAGATGCTGAAGGTGAGAGCGGGCAGGGGCGCCAGTGAGCCTGGGAGGGTGGGGTGGAGGGTACCAGTGAGGGGGGGCCGGGACACCAGTGAACCTGGGAGGGGACGGGGACACCTGTGAGCCTGGGAGGGGGCGGGGACAGAATGAGGGGATACCAATGAGCCTGGTGGGGCGGGGACACCAGTGAGTCTGGGGGAGGGTACCAGGGAGGGGGGGCCTGGACACCAGTGAGCCTGGGAGGGGGCGGGGACAGAATGAGGGGGCACCAATGAACATGGGGGTGGGGCGGGGACACACCACGGAGCCTGGGAGGGGGCAGGGGCGGCATTTTGAGTGGCTTCAGTCACCTTCCTGAGCCAGCCGTGACCCCCCGGCGAGCAGTCTTTTGCTGCTCCTAAGAGGGCCCTTGGGCCCTCCTCTCTCTAGTTCTTTCTCCCTACCCTGGGGATCAAAAAGCGTTTTCACCGCTGTAGGGCTGACACACCAACTCCTTCCCTATCCTCCGCACTTCCAGTCTTCCCTACGCCCCAGCCTCCTGCTTTTCAAAGTAGAACCCTTGGGCCTCAGCCTGGCACTCGAGGACGCCCCAGGCGCCCTCCACTCCACTTTCTCTCTTGCTTGGGTCAGCTCCTCCATCCAGCCTCCCCTGATGCCTGCCTCTCCACTGAAGTGGGAGCCCTCACAGTTCCTAATTCACTAGCTCACTCATTCAGAGCCCAGTGTGCCAGCCGTGTGGTCCTGGACCCTCCGCCACAGGCCTCAGCTCACTGCCTTCCTTTCTCCTCCGGCAACCCTGGCCCCGGATCCCTCCTGGGCAGGGCCTGCCTCCTCCCTGCCCCGTTCCTGCTGCCCACGGGAGCCCCCCCACTCTGACTGCTCCTCCTGCCTGCAGGCTGGTGTGAAGGACACAGAGAACCGCGTGGCCCTCCACGCCCTGACGCGGCCACCGGCCCTGCTCCTCCTGGCGGCAGCCAGCAGCGGCCTGCGCTTCGTCCTGGCCTCTTTCGCCCTGGCCCTCCTCCTGCCCGTGTTCCTGGCCGTGGCGGCCATGAAGCTGGGCCTGCGGGCCCGGTGGGGCTCGCTGCCCCCGCCGGGCGGGCTTGGGGGGCCCTGGGTGGCAGTGCGGGGCTCAGGGGATGTGTGCGGGGTCCTGGCCCTGGCCCCAGGCTCCAGCGCTGGAGACGGGGCCCGGGTCACCCGCCTCTCTGTGTCTCGCTGGCACCGCCGCCGAGGCGTGGGCAGGCGGCTGCTGGCCTTTGCCGAATCCCGGGCTCGAGCCTGGGCGGGCGGCATGGGGGAGCCCCGGGCCCGGCTAGTGGTCCCGGTGGCCGTGGCAGCGTGGGGCGTGGCCGGGATGCTTGAGGGCTGTGGCTACCAGGCCGAGGGGAGCTGGGGTTGCATGGGCTACACGCTGGTGAGGGAGTTCAGCAAGGAACTATGACGCCAGACCCTGGAGGAAGGAAAACCAGCGCTTAGTGAGCACCTATGGTGTGCAGACACTTTCACACCGTCCTTCCATGAATCCCCAGCCCACCCAGGGCCCAGAAACTGAGGCCTGCAGAGGGCAAGAGACCCCACCACAGCCTGACGTCTGTCTGTAATGTTTGAACTTCTCAGAGAGGTCGGCCCATCTAACCCCTGCCTCAGATTCTGTCTGCACTGAGAAGTCTCCCCATCTGCCTGTCTGTCAAGCCTGTGCCGTTTGTGCTATGAGCCTGGGAGAGACGTGGGGCAGGAGGAGAGGAGGCCGAGCAAGCCTGCCCCCCACCCCGACCAGGGTTAGGACTTAAGCAGGGGCACCCCAAACCGGGACAAGGCCCCCAGGGAATGGGGTGGGGCTTGATGCCGTGCTTGGAGTGGGTGAGGCCGCAGAGGCAGAGAGAGGGTGAGGGGCGCCTCTGCAGGGGAGGGTCGTCTGCCTCGAGAGCCCCAGGGGAGGGAGGGGGGTGGTGGGCACAGTGCTGCCCTCCCGGCCAGCCCCTCCCCGGGAAGGTGAGAGCCCAGAGGGGCAGGCAGACCCATCTGGTTTTTAACACCCGTTTGTTAATAAAGCCTGAAACTGCTGTGCGCCTGTCTCCCTCTCTCTGATGCCTTTTCCAGTCTGTCTCCGAGGCCCCCCTTCCGTCTGGCTCCTCCTTCCCCAAGGTTGACATTAATTGTTGGCAGCGGGGGTGCTGGACTGGGGGCAGGGGAGGCAATGAGCTCAAGGCAGCCCTGCTCCCTGCCAGCCCTCTGACTCAGGCTCCCCATTACCGAAGTTTTTCCGCCTCACAGCTGCTTAGTGCAGAGAGAGAGAGAGAGAGAGAGAGAGAGAGAGTGTGTGTGTGTGTGTGTGTGTGCGCGCGCGTGCATGTGTGTAGTCGCCCTCCCCTACACAAGCCTTGACCCTTGGTTCCCCAACCCCTGACCCCAGTTTCCTCGGGAGACACGCAAGTTCAACCACGGCTCCCTCAGACAGGAGGTTGGGGACTTTTGCGTGCAGATCCACCGGGGGGGATGGAGAGGGGAGTTTCTCTGTCTCTTTTCCCAATCCAGGAAGTTCTTCCTGGTGTCTGGCTGCAAGCCCTCTTGCTGCACCGGGAGCCCCACTTGTGCCAGGTCCCCAACCCCGGCATCTGATGTGAATCCATCCTTGATGCTCTCTGGTCCCAGCTCGCTTCCCTGGCTGGACAAGAGAGGAGGCAGATGGGTGGGCACCCCACCCGTGCACCCCTGTCCCCCAGCGTACGCCCCTGCCTGGATGCTTCCCTGCAGCCTGCTGCCCCCAGGCCGGCTCCCCAGTGGGTGTTTGCAGTTGGACACCCTCCCTGCTGCCTGCCACCGCCCTCCTCCCCAGGCCTCAGCCGCCGGCCAGCCCCCTCCCCGCCCCCCCTCCCGTCCCCTGCTGCCTCCTCAGCAGCCTCTCCTCCTCCTGGCAGAGCGTCCAGCCCCTGCCTGCTCCTCCCCAGGTCCCGGGCGCCTCTGGCAGGAGCCTCCCTCTCTCCCCCGCCCCCCCACTTGGCCGCTAGCTCCTCCCCTCTCCTGCTCCTCTCCCCACTCACCCCATCCCTGCCCCGACTCTGCAGACATGAGGGTCTTGGCCTGCCTCCTCGGTGAGTGACCCTTCTCCTCGGGGACTTGGGCCTGGGCCCCACCCTCTGACCCCTGAGCTCACCCACTGGAGAGCCTCAGACTTCCGGGGCCTCATCCCTGTTGCTTGGGGGATACAGGACATCTGGCCCTCCCTTGCCTGATCCCCCAGGGACCCAGCCTCTGGCACCCCCGTCCTACCCTCTTAGGAGCCCCAGAGACCTATCTCCTACACCCCCACCCCCGCCCCACCAGCCCTGATCCTGTGGGGGGTCACCCATCATTTGACCTTTAGTCAGGCCCCTGGGGGAGTGCAAAGGGCCTGGGCGCCTGCCCTGAGGCATCTGGGGCCCCGCCCACCTCAAGGACCTGAACCTCGCCAGGCCCTCGACCCAGAGTCCTGCTTCCCAGCGGCGGGGTTTCTGGTTCAGAGGCATGAGGCCTCACTCTGTCCACCCCTCCAACCTCCCTTCCAGTGGCTCTGATGGGGATCCAGGCTGTTGGTAAGTGGCCCCAAACACTTCTTCCATCTGGCCTCACTCAGCTGCAGGCCCACCCCGTGCCCAGCCTCACCCTCCAATGGGACCCTGTTCGCCCCCATCCGCCTGTGACCTCGGGCACCACTTCCCCCAGGACCACCTGGGCGACAGCCTCCTGCTTCCTACGGGGCACCACTGCTCCCCTGGGTACCCAGGAGTTGGGCTCCCCGTTAGCGGCCAGGACACTGGCCTCCCGGTGATGCCCTGCAGGACAGCCCCCAGCCCGTACCCTCCCCCTGGCCCCAGGGTCTCCAGGACATCACAGCCTTTCCTCTGTCCTCCCCAGAGTGGCTGCGTCTGGCCGATGGCCCCCACGGGTGCGCGGGCCGCCTGGAGGTGTGGCACGGCGGGCGCTGGGGCACCGTGTGCGACGATGGCTGGGACCTGAGGGATGCTGCTGTGGCCTGCCGCGAGCTGGGCTGTGGGGGCGCGCTGGCTGCCCCTGGAGGCGCCTTCTTCGGGGAGGGCGCGGGGCCCGTGTGGCTGAGCGAGCTGGCCTGCCGGGGCGGTGAGCAGCAGCTGGGCCTCTGCCCCCACCGTGGCTGGAAGGCCCACATCTGCTCCCACGAGGAGGACGCAGGCGTCGTCTGTGCAGGTAAGGGGCCCTCGACCCCCTCCAAGGAACATTGCTTCAGAGACGACCCAGGGACACAAGTCCTCAGTCCAGTAACTCTGAGAATCCAGAAGTCCAGACACCCCACCTCTGACACCCCCTGCAAAGCCAGGACTTACCACTACCTTGGAGGGTTCCTGCCTCACTCAGGGCCTGCCCTCTTTATAGCATCTGGGGATCGCATGGCGGGGATATTGAGTAATATCTTCCAAACTGAGAGGGAACTTTGAGACCAATAAAGAAAGCAGTAAAGAACAACTATGAAGTTTACTGTGGGGAACTCATACAGGCAGGATGGATCTGGTGGGCAGTGATCCATTTATCTGCAGCTGTGCTGTGCACCACCGCAAAGGGTGCAGGAAGATTTAAAGGGGCCAACGCTAGAGACAGAATCTGAGTACCAAGGGAGAAGCATGTTTTCCTTCCCCCAGGGGGTCTTATGACCGTCATTCCTCATGGACCATTAATCCTCTATGTCAGCAAAAGGCATCCTTCCTGTTTTCCTATCAGACGAAGGCAAGGGTAAAAGTTGATAGGGAACCTCTCTGGCTTGGGCGTGTTCCTCGTGAGTGGGACAAAGCTCAGCCAGGCAAAGAGGGGAGGGGGCGGGGCCGCAGGCCTGAGATGGGGCTGACAAAACAGAGCCAGTGCGGTCCAGCCACACGCTGCTCTCCCGAAGGTCAGCGTGTGTCGGACTCCAGGGATTGGGACGACTCACCTTCAGTCCTGGATGGGGACCCCTGGCCGGGGCTGTCTGGGGAGCTGAGCCCCGGCTCTGAGGAGGCCCCGGTGATGCCTGGTGAGCCCCCCCCACATGTGCCCTGTCTCCAGCTTCGGCTGTGAGGGAGAAGGGACAGAGGCCCGTCTCCTCCACAATCCCGAGGGCCCCCGCCAAGGCCCCCTTCGGACCCCTGGGGACTCTCGGGACTGACCTGCGGCCCCAGGAAGTGCAGCTGCCAATCTCCCTCCCTGCTGTCTCCTCACCCAGCCCCCCGCCCAGCCGGGACCCCCCAGAGCGGCTCCCGGAAGAAGAGCCCCCGGCCGCCCAAGCCCGCCAAGTCCACTAGGGCCCCTTTGCTGACTGCCGGAGCCCCCCGCCAGGGTAAGTCCGCGCAGGCCTCCCCTCTGCAACAAATCTGGATGGGGTGAGGCGCTAGGCCCCGCTGGACCAAACTGGGACCCCCCCCTCCAGGTATGCGGGGGCACTGCATCCCCCGGGGATTCACAGTCAGGCCCAGGCTCCCCACCCGGTCAGGAGACCCGGGTGTCCACTCCCGGGACCCAGGCCCTTGGCCTGCTCAGATCCTGGCTCTCCCCTTAACAGCCGGTTGGCAGGCCCATCTCAGGCCACTGACCCCCCGCCCCCCCCCCCGCGGCTTGAATCCGCGTATCCCCAGCTGCCTCGCACGAGGCCCCTGACTGCCCCTCTCCCCGCCCGCCCGCCAGAGCGGCTGCGCCTGGTCTCCGGCCCCCACGGGTGCGCCGGCCGCCTGGAGGTGTGGCACGGCGGGCGCTGGGGCACGGTGTGCGATGACGGCTGGGACCTGCGGGACGCCGCCGTGGCCTGCCGCGAGCTGGGCTGCGGGGGTGCGCTGGCCGCCCCCGGCGGGGCCCGGTTCGGCCCGGGCGCAGGGCCCGTGTGGATGGACGACGTGGGGTGCGGAGGCGGGGAGCAGGCCCTGCGGGACTGTCCCCGAAGCCCCTGGGGCCGGAGCAACTGTGACCACAGCGAGGACGCAGGACTGGTCTGCACCGGTATGTGCCCGCCTCTCCAGACCCCTCCCCCAGGGCCACGCCCCCTCCTCCGCTCACCGAGGTCTCAACTTTAAGGAGCTCTTTAATCCCCTTCCCTCCCCCTCCTTCCCTCCCCTCCCTCCTTCCCTCCCCTCCCTCCCTCCCTCCCCCCTCCCTCCCTTCCTTACTCCCTTCCCCCTTTCCTTCTCTCTCTCCCTCCTTCCTTCTTTTCACACTCATTAAGCCCCATCCACACCGGGCACAGACCCAGTTCTCACTCTCCTGACTTTTAGGAGGCAGGGGTGGCCCACAGGTGTGGGGTAGGAAAGTTCAAGGGCTGCACCCACTAGAGGAGCCTGCCCGCCTACCCGCACAGGGGGCAGGAAATGTTTCAGTCGGTGGATGGGAAAGGGGAGAGGGAGCTACAGAGGAAGCTGGGAGCCAGCTCTGGGCCTCACCCCCACCTGCCTGGCCTCCTGGGTGGATGTCCTCGCCCCACCCTTCACGGATGCAGGACAGAAGCTCAGAGATGTAAAGCAGATGGCCCAGAACTTGACTGCCGTGTCTGTCCCACTACACAGATGGATCTGGGTATCTAGCGTGTAGGGTGTGGTGGGGATGGAGACCAAGGGGACACAGGTCGGGGCACAGATTGGTGGACCAGAGGCAGTGATGGTGGTGCCTCCGTGGGAAGCACATGGGGGCAGAAATGGGGCCTCTGAAGCCCAGTTCCCAGGAGGTGAGTTGAGTCTCCAGCGGGAGAAGAAGCTGTTGGGGAGAAGTGAACCCCACTGAGGGGCCCGGGGGCTTGGTATCTTACCAACATCTCTGCTCCTCAGGGCAGCCCCGTGAGGGAGCGTGTCACTCACAGCTGGGTGATGCAGGCAGGAGTATCTCCCCCTCTCTGGCCTGTCCTTTTCTCTAGACACCGACTGCAGGCTAGAGAGATGGACTCCACACTCCCCAGAGGTGACCCAACTCTCACCCCACGAAGACCCAACAGAAATGTACCCCCAAACCAACAAGAGGTTAACATCTAGACTAGTGGTTCTCAACCGCACTCCCCAGGTGATATGGAGACATTTCTGGTTGTCATGACTGTGTGGGGCACTGGGGGTGCTGCCGGCCTCTGGGGGGTGGAGCCCAGGGATGCTGCTGGACATCCTACTGTGCACAGGACGGCCCCTCACAGCAGAGAATGCCCTGACCCCCGTGTCAGGGGCACTAAGGCTGAGAAGCCCTGCTTTACAGGCTGGGGAAGGCAGCTGTGGAGTGGGGACCTGCCTGGGGAGGTGGGTGGAGGGCATCAGGGCCAGCGTCCCCAGGGCTCATCCCTGGGGAGGCAGGGACATGGGGGGCAGTGGATAGACCAGAGTTGAACTCTTGGAGAGCGACTTCCCAGCTCAGAGTCTTTCCCTCACTTGCAAACTGAAGATGGAATGGCTGCTTTCCAGCCCCATCTTGGGCGTGAAGCGGGACACTACACATAGCCTGTACCTGCTCACCCATCCTAGTCACTCGAGCAGGTGGCCTGTACCTGCTCACCCATCCTAGTCACCTGAGCATGAGGCTTATATCCACTCATCCATCCTAGTCACCTGAGCACGTGGCCTGTACCTGCACATCCATCCTAGTCACCTGCGTGCATAGCTCAGTACCTGCTCGTCCATCACAGTTTCCTGCGTGCGTGGCCTAAAGCTGCTTATCCGTCACAGTTTCCCGTCTCTCTGTTCTCCCTCTCCCCACGTCCAGGCCCGGCCCCCAGGCTGCGTCTGGCAGACGGCCCCCACGGGTGCGCGGGCCGCCTGGAGGTGTGGCACAGCGGGCGCTGGGGGTCCGTGTGTGACGATGCTTGGGACCTACGGGACGCCGCTGTGGCCTGCCACGAGCTGGGCTGCGGGGCCGCGCTGGCTGCCCCTGGAGGCGCCTTCTTCGGGGAGGGGGCTGGACCCATCCTCCTGGACGATCTTCGCTGTCGGGGAAACGAGACGGCCTTGCGCTTCTGCCCTGCGCGGCCCTGGGGCCAGCATGACTGTCATCACCGAGAGGACGCTGGGGCCGTGTGTGACGGTGAGGGGGCCCTGGGGGAGAGGCCAGAGCGGGGGCCTCGAGTGGAGGGGTGAGAGCTGGGGCGTCTTGTGTGTTTTCCGGAGGTGTACCCCAGGGCCCCGCACTCCCTCCGTCCAGCAGCCCACCTGCCGCATGTCTTGCTCATCGTGAAACCTCAGTCTCCATCGGGGGTCCTGGGGTGGCAGGTGTGGGGAACTGCCTGTAGCACAGCAGTGGGTGGTGGTCACCTCTTCCCTCTCACGCCCCAGGTATGCCTCTGGGATATGTCCCTCCCACGGCCCCCGCGGTGGGCAGCAACAGCTCCAGGCCCAGGGAGACTGCATCCAGGCCCCCGCCCCCCACGGTGAGCCAGGCTGCGCGGATAGCAGGCATTTCACCTCCGCCCGCTTCCCCTGCGGCCCCTCAGGAGCCTGGGCCGGAAGCTGGTGAGTCCCTCCTGCTCCCCTCACCCCAAATGTGGGGCTTGGCTGCTGCTGCTTTTTTTTAAGATTCTTTTCCCATGTAGGCCATCGCAGAGTACTGAGCAGAGCTCCCTGTGCTATACAGTAGGCCTTATTACCTCTTTTATATATAGTAGCGTGTATATGTCCATCCCAAGCTCCCGATTTATTCCTCCTTCCCCTTATCCCCTGGTAGCCATGTTTGTTTTCTATATCCGTGACTCTACTCCTGTTTTGTAAATAAGTTCATTTATACCCCCTTTTTTAGATTCCACCTATAAGTGATATCATCTGATGTTTGTCTTTCTGTGTCTGACTTATTTCACTCAGTATGACAATCTCTAGGTCCATCCGTGTTGCTGCAAACAGCATTATTTTGTTCTTTTTTGTCGCCGAGTAGGGGTTTAGCTTCTGTTTCCTGCCCCTCCGCCACTCCCCACAGCCCCCAGGTGCCTCCTTCACTGCCTCAGAGGTCTCGGGGAGAGGGAAGGGTGGAGGGGAGGAGACGGAGCCCACACTCAGAAAGCCCCTGCTTAGTCTAATGCTCTGCTCCAGCTGTCTTGAAACTCACAGGGCCGCCTCCTTCTCGCAAGTATCGAAAGAACTAGTCAGTGATGTTGTTTTAAAATACAGGCTTTAGGGGACTTCCCTGGTGGCGCAGTGGTTGAGAGTCCGCCTGCCGATGCAGGGGATGCGGGTTCGTGCCCCGGTTCGGGAAGATCCCACATGCCGCGGAGCGGCTGGTCCCGTGAGCCATGGCCGCTGAGCCTGCACGTCTGGAGCCTGTGCTCCGCAACGGGAGAGGCCACAACAGTGAGAGGCCCGCATACCGCAAAAAAAAAAAAAAAAATACAGGCTTTAGGGACTTCCCTGGTGGTCCAGTGGTTAAGACTCTGCGCTTCCACTTCAGGGGGCACAGGTTGATCCCTGGTTGGGGAACTATGGTCTCACATGCTGTGTGGTGCGGCCAACAGGTGAGACCACTGTCACTGCAGAGATAGTTGGTTTCTCACAATTCCCAAGAGGAGGGGGCACAGCCCGCACACGACGCAGGGCCACACGGGAAGCACCAGGGTCCAGCAGGAGGCAGAGGGAGCGAGGGGCGACGGTGGGCAAAGCCTGGAGTGTGGCTTCATGGGGAGGAATGGACAAGGCAGGGTGAGATGACTCCGGATGGGCTGGTTTGCATCATCTCGGCGGGTTCTGGAGCGTAGCTGCTGCTCCTGGTTGTCGGGTACATGCCCTGGGGTGATGGGGCAGGTGGATGATGGCTGGAGTGTGTGAGCCTGACACGAGGTGGTGGGTGAGGGCTCTGGGTGGGTTGGTTTCATATGAAGGGCACACTCCAGTGGTTTCCTGTCTCTGGGAATCAGCAATCCCTCCAGTGTCAGCAAGGCCCCGAGATGTCAAAGCATCAGGTACTGCAAATAAAAAGCCATGATTAATACAGCCATCTCCTCAAGGTTGCCGAAGGCTGAAGATGTGGGAACTTGATCGCTATTAGCTGAGGCCTGCTTCCCCTTTTTCTGAATAATAATAATAATAATGATAACAGCTGCCATAGACTCAGCTGTCACTGGCTCACATGACCAGCGCTGTTCCAAGCCCCTTCGTCAGGTAAAACCACCAGCCGCTGGCAGGGTAGGTACCGTCTGGTTTCCACGTTACAGACGAGGCCACACAGCTAAAAAGTCTGAAAGCCAGGACTCCAATGAAGGCAACTTGTTCCACAGCCCACTTTCTTTATTTTTTAAAAATCATGGTAAAATATACACAACGTAAAATTGACCATTTTAACAACTTTTTGTTTTTCTGGCTGTGCCACACGGCATGCAGATCTTACTTCCCCGACCGGGGATCCAATCTGCGCCCCCTGCAGTGGAAGTGCAGAGTCCTAACTATTGGACTGCCAGGGAAGTCCCATGTTAACCATTTTAAAGCATATAGTTTAGTCGTGAAAAATACACTCATCATGTTGTGCAGCCATCGCCACCACCATCTCCAGAGCTTCTTCATCGTTCCGAACAGATAGCCCAGGCCCATTGAACGCTCACTGCCCTCCCCTCCATCTCCCCAGCCCCTGGCACACACCATTGGATTTTCTGTCTCTGTGAATTTGCCAGCCAGGCACTGTGTGTAAATGGAATCGTATAGTATTGGACCTTTTGTGTCTGGCTTATTTCACAGAGCATAATGTTCTCCAAGTTCATCCATATTGTGGAGTGTGTCAGAATTTCTTTCTTTGTAACAGCTGAATCGTATTCCATCATATGGATGGACAACATTTTGCTTATCCATTCCATTCGTCCATTGATGGACGCTCGGGTTGTTTCCACATTATTGCTCTTGTGAATAATGCTGCTGTGAATGTTTGCATATGGGTATCTGACTGAATGCCCATTTTCACCTTATCTTGGGCATATATATCCCTAGGAGTGGAATTTCTGGATCATATGGCAATTCTGAGTTGAGCTTTCCAAGGAACCACCCTTTATCCCTGACTTTTTTCTTTTCTTTTTTTTGGCGTGCCGCGAGGCTGGTGGGATCTTAGTTCCCCAACCAGGTATTGAACCCGGGCCTCGGCAGTGAAAGCACGGAGTCCTAACCACCAGACCGCCAGGGAGTTCCCAACCCTGACTATTCCTGTGCCTGATGCAGACGATGGCACAGCACAGGCCTGGATAAACACTTGCTGCTGGGAAGGAAGGGTGGATGAATGGAAGGAAGATGGAGCGAAGGTGGAGGAAGGTCTGACTCGAATTCTTTGGGTCTCTCCCACCCCAGGGTCCCCCCAGCTGCGCCTGGTGGCCGGGCCCAGCAGGTGCTCAGGCCGGCTGGAGGTGTGGCACGGTGGGCGCTGGGGGACCGTGTGTGACGACAGCTGGGACCTGCGGGACTCGGCTGTGGTCTGCCGGGAGCTGGGCTGCGGTGGACCTCGGCAGCCAGACCCTGCTGCTGGCCGCTTCGGCTGGGGCGCCGGCCCCATCTGGCTGGACGACGTGAGGTGTGTGGGGACCGAGGCTTCCCTCGCTGACTGCCCTGCCGCTCCCTGGGGGAAGCACAACTGTGCTCACAACGAGGACGTTGGAGTTACCTGCACTGGTAAGGAGGCCCTGGCCATTCGCTGGCTCCGGGAGGGCTTCCTGGAGGAGGGAACGGGAACTAACATTGGCACTAACATCAACTGAGCGCTCACCTCCTAAGCCCCCGCCCGTGACCGTATTCACACCTCACGATGCGTCCAAATTGGTGGATGTTATGCCCATTTTACTGATGAAGACGCTGAGGCACAGAGAGGTTACACAGCAGCTAAGCGGCACAGCTGGGATTCTTCCTCCTCTTCTTCCCGCCAAGAATCAAGGAAGTCTCCCACCTAGAGGGAAGCTGAAAAGGAAGAGGAAAGGAAGCAGGCATGGGGCACCGGGAGATGGCAAGAAGCCCGTGTGACGGGAGGACCACTTGAAGTAGACTCAGGCTTGGCCCGTGTTCATTCATTTGCCGTTATTTATCCAGCGCCAGACACTGAGCTAGGTATTGGGTCCTCAGAATGCAACGAATGCAACCCTGGCCTTTGAGAGGCTCACAGTTCACTGTGAGAAAGAGACGCCCCGACAAATCGCTGCAAACCCGTGTGACACATTATCATTTGGGAGGTCCCCAAGACCACCCTCGGGTTCCATAGTTTTCTAGAAGGATTCACAACAATCAGAAAAGCTGTCTCGCAGTCCAGTGGTTAAGACTTCGCCTCCCAATGCATAGGGTGCAGGTTCAATCCCTGGTTGTGGAGCTAAGATCCCACATGCCTCGCAGGCAAAAAAACAAAACATAAAACAGAAGCAATGTTGTAACAAATTCAGTAAAGACTTTTGGGCTTCCCTGGTGGCGCAGTGGTTGAGAGTCCGCCTGCCGATGCAGGGGACACGGGTTCGCGCCCCGGTCCGGGAAGATCCCACATGCCGCGGAGCGGCTGGGCCCGTGAGCCATGGCCGCTGAGCCTGCGCGTCCGGAGCCTGTGCTCTCTGCAACGGGAGAGGCCACAACAGTGAGAGGCCCGCGTACCACAAAAAGACTTTTAAAATGGTCCATATCAGGACTTCCCTGGTGGCACAGTGGTTAGGAATCTGCCTGCCAATGCAGGGGACACGGGTTCAATCCCTGGTCCGGGAAGATCCCACATGCTGTGGAGCAGCTAAGCCCGCGCTCCACAACTGCTGAGCCCGCGAGCCACAACTACTGAAGCCCGCACGCCTACAGCCCGTGCTGCGCCAGAAGAGAAGCCACCGCAATGAGAAGCCTGCGCACCGCAACGAAGAGTAGCCCCCGCTCACTGCAACTAGAGAAAGCCCGAGCGCAGCAACGAAGACCCAACGCAGCCAAAAATTTAAAAAGTCAGTTGAGGGAAGAGGCATGTGGGGCTGGGTCCAGGAGAGACCCTTGTGGAGCTTCCTCACTTAATTCTCCCAGCGACGACGCATGACAACTCACGTGAAGTATTGCCAACCAGGGACGATCTCCCAGCCTTGGCGTCAGAGTGTTCATAGGAGCGCAGTCATGAGATGTGGCTGGTGGCCCACTGGTGGCCCGTTAAGTCACAGTGTTAGCAGAGATGATTTAGGTGGCCCTGGCCCCACAGGGAAACAACACACTCTTACCAGGCAGGACGGTGAAAGGGCTTGGAGCTTCCCCCTTCCCCCCGGCAGCCAGGAGCAAAGGGCCAAACCTTTCTTTGGACAAGATTAACCCTTGTCCTGCATCAGTAACCCTTGGCATCGCCCATGGTGTCTGCCGCCTTCCCTGTGCTGATCAGAAAGATGTAAGGTGAGCCGTGGCAGCTGGGAGGATGGAGTCAACCATTCTGCCTGAAGCTGAGGCACTTTCCCCTTTCCCTCCCCTCCTGAGGGCCACGGGAGCCACAGAAGGGTTTTGAGCTGGGCAGTGGCCTGGTACCACCCTGGTGGGGCGGTGAGAGCTTCCCCACACACACGGGGTGTGGGGGAAGACCAGTCAGAGGGTACAGGAAGCCAGGCAGTGGCTGGGCAGATGGAGAGGATGGGTCAGTGCGACGGGGTGAAGGGGGGCAGTCACATCATGATTGTAAGTGCCCAGAGGTGGGATGGTGCCGGCTGTGGCTGGCCACCGTATGCCCAGGTCTGGCACAGGGCCTGGCTCGTAGGAGGTGCTTTGTAAACGTCTATGATGTGAATGAATGCATGGGAACTTGGTGGTTGTCTGTAGGGGGAGATGAGAGAGAAGGACAATCACGGTGTCTGCTGTCTCCCCTGTCCTCCCCTCCTGTCTGCCAGGGACCCCCGGGCTGGACTCCATCTCAGACCCCTTCAGTTGGAGCTGGATCCCTGGCCTGGGTAGAGATCCAGATGCCTGGCTCCCGGGGGAGCTGGCCACCAAGCCCTCTGCGAGGCGGACCCCCAGCGTTCCTGAGAAAACCACCACCAAGGCCCCAGGGAAGATACCCAAAAGCACAAAGAAGTGGGTGACCAAAAACGCAAAGAGACCGACCACTCAGCCCGCCGTGATACCAACCACTAAGCACTCCAGGGCCACGGGCACCCACAGTCCCCCAGAACTGACCTCACTGACCACCACCACTCCGACCACTGATGCCTCCCGAAGACCGACCTCCGAGTTTACCACCAGGCTGACCACGGAGGACCCTCACAGGCTGACCTCACACACCACCGAAAGGCGGACTCCCCGGGTCCCCCGGGAACGGACCTCTAAGACCCTGGCAACACCAACCACCCAGGGCCCCCGAGAACTGACCTCTGAGGCCACCATGGAGCCATTGGCCGAGATCCCAGGAGTAGGTACTCCAGAGTCCTCCAAAGACCCAGCCCCCTCCCCCACTGGGGCATCAGGTGAGAGGAAGGAACGTGGAGGGTGAGGCTGACCCCTCCTAACCCCTGCTGACCCCTCCTGATCTGGGCTGTCTACCAGCAGGCCTGTTCCGGGTTCGTCTGGCTGATGGGCCCAACCGGTGTGCCGGGCGGCTGGAGGTGTGGCACGCTGGACGCTGGGGGACAGTGTGTGATGACAGCTGGGACCTGCGGGATGGCATGGTGGCCTGCTGGGAGCTGGGCTGCGGAAGGGTTAGGCCCCGCGTGGGCAAAACCCACTACGGCCCTGGCACCGGGCCCATCTGGCTGGATGATGTGGGCTGCAAGGGAAGTGAGGCCTCGCTGAGCGACTGCCCCGCTAGGGCGTGGGGACAGCACAACTGTGACCACGAGGAGGACGTGGGGCTCACCTGCACTGGTACGGCGGGGGACGGGGGCTCAGGGGCCAAGGAGTCAGGGTGGCATGGGGGTGGGGACCCAGAGTCACTCCAGGAGATTCGGGAAGGGGACTTCAGAGCAACAGCAAGGACCTCTGAGCCGGGTCGGGGCTGTCCCCTTCCCCAATTTCTCCCAAGGCTATGCAGATGAGGAAGACTATCCCCCCTGGACCTGGGACCCCACGTCAGGAGAGGACCTGGCCAAGGGGACCACCGCTGCAGCGGTGCCTGCACACGCTCTCCCCTGGGGCACGGCTGGGAGCACAGGGGCCCCCTCCCCAACGACGAGGTGCCTTCCAAGCACAGGTGAGGGGCATGGCCGGGGTGGGGAGGGGCCCTCCATAAACCTCTGTGCACCTCCCTGCCGGGCTTCCAGAAAGATCCTCCTAAATGAGCTGGCCTGGGTCTCAGAGACCCCAGACAGGTTCTCCTCAGCTCCAGAGACTCTAAGAACATTCCCTTCCTGGACTCAGCAGTAGCGCTGTCCTCCAGAGCCTAAAGGAGACCCATCCCCACCCCCTGCGGTGTGATCTGCAGAGAATCCGACCAGGCTCAGCCAAGCCCCGGCCCGCAGTCCTCCTGTAAACCAACCCGGGCCTTGGGAGCCCGTGTCCCTCGATCCGGAGCCTCGACGGAAATCCCCCCAGACCTCACAGCCCAGGCCCGCCCTGTCACCACGTTGTCTCCCCACCCCAGCCCCTCAAACCTGTTCTCCCAGCTCACGCTCTGGTCAGGGTCGGGCTATGGCTCAGAGGCGGGGTGGGGACATCCAGGTCGAGGGCTCTGTCCTCAGCCGGACCCCCTTCCTCTGGCCAGTGGGAGCAGCCTCCAGCCCCTCAGCTCTGTCCCTCTCTGCCCCTCCGCCTCTGTCTCGCTGTCACCTGCTTGCCTCCTTCCATCTCTGCTGCCAGGGGCCTTGACCTTGACCCCCGGGGCCTTGACCCCCCTCAGATGTTGCCCATTTCTCTACCTTCCTCTGTGTGTGTGTGTGTGTGTGTGTGTGTGTGTGTGTGTGAGGTCTCTGTCCTATCCGTGCGCAGGGTCTCTCTTGATCACCCCCTGCTCCTGTTTCTCACATTCTCTCTCTATCTCTCTCTCTTTTTGGCCTCGCCTGTGTGGCACAGGCAATCTTAGTTCCCTGACTAGGGATGAACCCGCGCCCCCTGCAGTGGAAGCGCAGAGTCTTAACACCAGACCCACCAGGGAAGTCCCAAAGGAATTTATTTTACTTTTTAATTTTATTTTAAAATTTTTATGTATTTATTTTTCCCTTTCAATTTCTCACCCTCCTCATCTCAAACACTTTTTTTTCACCGCCCATTTCTTTCTCATCACCTTTCTAATTTTTTTTCTTTCCTTATCAAGTTCATACTCGCATCATTTCTATTTCTCTCTTTATTTCCCCACAATCAACTTCTCTTTATCTTTTCCCCTCTGCGTCTGGCTCTTTTTTCTTTCATTTTCCATTTCTCACTCCCCCACCCCCAACCCGTATCTATTTCTCACTGTACTTCATGGCCAGTTTCTCTTCATCTCTTCTCCTGTGTCCTCCTCTTTTTATTTACATTTTCAGTTTCTCACGCTCATCGTCTCTGTTTCTCACTATTTTTCACGGTCGGTTTATCTTTTCAGCTCCGAGTCTCTTTTTTCTTTCTCTTTCTCTGTCCCTCCTCGTCTCTATGCCTCGTCAGCCTCTCTCACCATCTTTCTCATTTTTTCTCCAAGTCCACACCCCGTCACCGCTGTTTCTCCCTGTTTTTCACGGCCAGTTTCTCTTTCTTTCCCTTGAGTCTTCCTTTTTCTTTCACTCTCACCATCGCGCCCTCCGCTCCGTTTCCCACTCAACCTCCCCCCCACCCAGGGTCGGTTCTTCCCTCAGCTTTTTCTCCGTCTCCTCATCCTTCTCGCTGACTCTCCATCCTACCATTTCCCGCGTGGCGGCTTCTTCCCCCGGCTCTGCCGACCCCGTCCCCCCGCGACGACCGCTCTCTCCCCCCAGGTGTCGCCGCTTCTGCTCCATGTCCGCACCTTAGTTAATAGTTCCCAAGCATGCCTTTACACCTTAGCTATACAGGTGGGACTCCCTAATGCTATATTGTTTCCACATGTGTTACCTTTTCCCGCACCTTTTCCCGCGTTTTTCACATGCTCAACACGCATGCGCACTCCGAGGGCCTCTGCGAGAGGGGCGGGGCCTCGGATGGAGGGGCGGGCAGGGCAGACTTCAATCGCCCCGCGCCGTGTGACGTCACAGGCGCGGTGCGCCTCCTGATTGGCCGGCTGGCCCACGCCGCGGCAATAAAAGCGGGTGAAGAGGTTGGTGACCTCACAGAGTGGCGTCTGCCTCGGTCTGGTCTCATTGCGGCGGGGTGGGTAGGGGGGCGCGGAGCAGGCATTGGAGGTACGGAGATTTGGGGTGGGGGGCACCCGAGCTGTGAGTTAGGGCTCAGTTTCCAGAGATGATGCTCCTCACCTGGCAGTGTGGCCAGGATTTCTGAGCTTTGTTCTCTGCAGCCCGGCGCCACCTCCCTTATCCCGTAGCGACCTCTCGTGGCGGAGAGGTCCGATGCTGGGCGCGAGGCACAAATAAACACAGAACTAGGAATTGCACGATGGAAATCTCAGGGGTAACGTGTACAACCTTAGTAATGGGAAGACTTGGAGGGAGGTGCGGGGTGGCGTGGGGAGAGGGGAAACGACAGACAGGAATTCCTATCCTCGTTAGCAAGGTGGCCTTGAAAAAAATGACTGCTTCTTTGAACCTCAGTTTCTTCCTCCGGAAAAAAACGAAAACCGGAGCTCCAAGGACCCTGGAAAGAGTCAAGGAGAGCTCACTGTGCCAGGCACGCATGATTCCAGCTGGGTGACATAGGTCCTGGTGTTGCCCCTGTGTTTCAGGTGCGGGAAAAATGAGGCTCAGAGAAATTAAACTTTAACTTAGGAGCCATTATTGAGATCCATTTTAAACGGTTTCGCGCACAGTTTGCTTGTTGGATTGGAAAAGATTCTGGAATAACTGAAGTCATTGCAAGAGTGAATTCTGTAGTACAGCTCGCTGGGTTCCAGCTGTGGCTGCGCTGGGATTAGAACAACGAGCTGGATGACCTCAGGTCCCAATCCAATGAGCAAAATGTGTGTGAAATCATTTAAAACCGCAAAACATTGGTTGTTAAAAGTTATTTACCGTAAATGAGCAACAGCTGCAGGATCCCAGGGACGGAGTGATTATTTCTAGTAGAGCAATTGGGAAAGACCTCGCAGAAGAGATGGTGTCATTTTCACCAGCAGACACCAGGAGGAAGGGGATTCTCAGAGGAGCAGAGGCTGGAGTTGAGAAAATTGCATTGCCTGTTTAGGGCACGTCGTCTCTGCTAGACTTTTAGCTGTCTTGTGTTTGGCTATGTCAGTTTCTGTTGTTGCCATAACGCGGCCACACATTAGGGGCTTAGACAACACACGTTTATTATTTTGCAGGTCTGGAGATCAGAAGTCCCACATGGGTATCACTGGCTAGAATCGAAGTCAGCAGGGCAGGGCTGTGTTCCTTCTGAGGCTTGAGGGGAGGATTGTTCCCATGCCTTTTCTAGCTTCTAGAGGCCCCTCCATTCCTTAGCGCATGGCCCCTACCTCCATTTTCAAAGCCAGCAATGCTGCATCTATTTCTCTGGTCCTTCTTTTGTCTTTACATCTTTGTCACTACAGCCGGGTTAGATTCTCTCATTTTAAGGATTTGTGTGATTAGATTGGGTCCACTTGGATTAACATAGGATAATCTCTTCATTTCAAGTTCTGGACCCATAATCATATCTGCAAAGTCCCTTTTGCCAGGAAAGGTAACATATTCACAGGTTCTGGGGATTAGGGCTTGGACATCTTTGGGGAGCGTTATTCTGTCTACCACAGGATCTATGTTGTAGAGACTTAGTAGAGACTTTTTACATACTTGTTGAATGAATGAATGAATGAATGAACCAGTGAGAGACCGCTGTGTAAGTCTAGAGAGAGTGTACAGGAGATGAAGCTGGAAGCTTATGAAGGTTGAATTCTCACTTTCCATTTCACTGAAGCAAAATTTCTTGAGGCTTCCTGGATGATGGAATTTGGAGACGCAGACATTAATTCATGTCTGAAATGTTTGCTGTGTGGCAGGCATGAGTACTAACCCCTGGGAACATAGCAGTGATGAGCACAGCAAGGGAGGGGGAAGGGAGGGCTAAGTGTTATAATTTAAAATAGGATGATCAAGAGATGACTTACTAAGAAAGTGCCATTTAAGTGACAACCTCAAGAAGGAGAGGGGGGAAGCCATGCAGATAACTGTTTGGAGAGTGTTCTGTAGAGAGCGGACAGCACATGCAAAGGCCCTGAGATGGGGGTGTGCTTAGCTGGTTCAGGAAACAGCAGTAAGGTCAGTGGGGCGGAAGTGAAGTGGTTGATGGGGATGATGGCAGGAGGTGAGGTCTGTGGTCCATTGTAAAGACATCTGCTGTGATGAGGAGCCTGGAGGGAGCTAAAGGAGCCTTCCAGACAGAGGGAGCAGCATGTGCAAAGGCCCTGTGGTGGGACCTTGGGAGACGGGCAAGAATGCTGGCCTGGCAGGAGTGGAGTGAGCCAGGCAGGGGGAGAGTGATCGGGGATGAGGCCCGTGTCTGGGTTTTATTCTATGTGCAGAAACCCTTGGCATTTTAAGCACTTTAAGTTATGGAGGATGTGATCACATGTGTATTTTCTTTCTTTTTTGGGGGGGTGGGGGGGCGCGCCTTGTGGCATGTGGGATCTTTGTTCTCTGACCAGGGATCACACCCATGCCCCCTGCAGTGGAAGAGCAAAGTCCTAACCACTGGACCACCAGGGAAGTCCCCCACATGTGTATTTTCAAAGCATTCGCTCAGGATGCCGCAGGGGGGTGGATGTAGGTGTAAGAGTGCATGCAGGGAGACCAGAAGGTCCATGCAGACGTGACGGTGGCCTCAACAAGGGTGGCAGTGGAGACTGAGAGAAGTGCAGGTGTTCAAGCTACATTCCGGGGGTTGAGCTGGTAGGTTCGAGTGATGCGTTGGGTGCGAGGGTTGAGGAGAGAGAGTGAGGTAGGGGATGGGGACCCGCCTTTTACTGGACCAGGGAACGCTGCGGGGTGGGTGCACAGGATCCAGAGTGGGGATATTAAGAGCTCCATTAGTGATGCGTTCGACACACCCAAGTGGAGATATGAGATATGCAATCCTGGAGCTCCAAGGAGTGCCTGGGAGGAGGGAATCTGCAGCTGCGGGAATGGATGAGGCTATGCAGATGGACAGCCGTGTCTAATGGAGTTTCCACACCCAGTGGGGAGGTGGGATGACTCATGGACTCGGGATATCGCTGTATGTCATGGCTGCGCAGAGGGGAGAGCATCCAAGATTAAATGCCAGATTACAGGCTTCCCTGGTGGCGCAGTGGTTGAGAGTTCGCCTGCCGATGCAGGGGACACGGGTTCGTGCCCCGGTCTGGGAAGATCCCACATGCCGCAGAGCGGCTGGGCCCGTGAGCCATGGCCGCTGAGCCTGCGCGTCCGGAGCCTGTGCTCCGCAACGGGAGAGGCCACAACAGTGAGAGGCCCGCGTACAGGGAAAAAAAAAAAAAAAATTAAAATGCCAGATTACATTTAGAGGTTGCGTGGTAATATGAGCATCAATAATAGCTAATATTCATTGAATAATCTCCGTGTGCCAGGCACCATCTAAGTGCATCCCATGTTTGTTTGTTTTTGGCCGCATCGTGTGGCCTGTGGGATCTTAGTTCCCCGACCAGGGATCGGACCCAGGCCCCCTGCAGTGAAAGTGCAGAGTCCTAACCACTAGACCACCAGGGAAGTCCCCAAAGTGCATACCATGGTTTAACTCACCTCCTCCACGTGGAACATTATGATATGAGTACTATCCTTGTCCCCATTTTATAGGTAGGGAAATTGAGGTCCAGAGAGGTCAGGACAGCGAAGGGCAGAGCTTGGATTCAAACTGCAGAATTCACACTCATAACCACTCCAGCCACGGAGACTGGGAAGAAGCCTGTGATAGAATTAGCTCTGAAGAACCCAGGAAGCATAGAACAGGGTGTAACTTCCTCAAGGGGAAGCAGGGAGTGACCTTGGAATCAAATTCTAAATAAAAGCTCAACAGGGAAGGAGTGAGGTGCGACCCAGGAGATCTACCCCCAGAGGGAAGATGTTGCTGCTCAGAAGCAGATAGACCTGCTGGGTCTGAAACCCAGTGCTGCTCCTTAGCTGTGTGGCCTTAGGAAAATTCCTTGCCCTCTCTGGGCTTCAGTTTGGTCATCTGTAGGGAAACTGCAGCTTCTTTGCCCACCAGCTCCCCATGAGATTGCCAAAAATTTAAAATGTCTCTCAGCGGCAAGGATGAGGGATAAGGGTGGGCAGTTTGACATCTAGAGAGATGCCTTCCGCACGGCAGTCCCACAATTAGGTGTTGAGCAATTCCCACTCATGAAGAATCCACTGCAGCAAAACATTGGCTACAACCGAACCGCCCATCCACAGGGGCATAAATAAATCGGCAGTTGTGTGTTTATACGATAAAATGTTACACAAGGTTAAGAAAAAGAAGGAACTAGAGTTATATGCATTTAACTGAAAGGACAGCTTATCACTTGCCAGCCCTGTGACCCCATGGAGTAGGTGCCATTACGATACCCATCGTACAGGTGAGGAAACAGAGTCGTGGAGAAGTGAAGTGACTTGCTCAGCCAGCTAGGAAGGAATGCAGCCAAAAAGCAGGCTGTGAGAAGGTGTTTGCTGTATATATGTATATGTGCAGTCTTTCTAGTTGTAGGAAGCTAACACATGTGGAAACAATATAGCATTAGGGAGTCCCACCTGTATAGCTAAGGTGTAAAGGCATGCTTGGGAACTATTAACTAAAGGCTTCTCTGACAAAGGGAAGGGATGTGATTGGGCCTCGCAAGGGCTGTAACTCTGCAATGCTGCTTCCTTTTTTTCGATGTATATTTTAATTTAAAAAATCTCATCGATCACACACTAATGGATCACGAATGAGAATGTGGCCATATCTTAGAGCACATTTTGAGTACACACGGACCCAGGGAGTATGCCTGCACTTGGTGGGCTGACATTTTAACAGGAAGACAGCTTCAGTTTGTGTTCTTGATGGAGTCCTCCTAAAACCCGGCATCTTGGAAAGAAATCTTCACAACACTGTTATTACTCAGTTCTCCCCGTATCTCTCAAGGTGGCGAGGATGGTTATGAGCCTTCCTGGACGTGGGATACACCTTCAGGAGAGGTCCCAGCCAAGGGGACCCCCACCGCAGGCATACCTGGACCCTCTGGCACTGCTGGCACCATCAGGAGCCCAGGCCATCCCTCTCTAGCTCCAAGGGTCCGTGGGGATACAGGTGAGGCATGTGGCTGGGGCGAGGGGGCCAGGGTGTTTGTGTGGTGGGATGGAGAGGTGGACTCCAGATTTCCCCATGGTGACCCAACTCTCACCCTAGAAAGACCAGGCAGAAATATATCGTGAGACAACGGGTTATTATCTATACCAGTGGTCTTTAACTGGGGGCAACTGGCAACATCTGAAGACATTTTGGGTTGTCATGACTGGGAGCAGGGAGGCTACTGGTACCTGGTGGGTAGAGGCCAGGGATGTTGTTACACATCCTCTGGTGCACAAGGTATCCCCCACAGCAAAGAATCATCCAACCCCAGATGTCAACAGTGCCAAGGGTGAGAAACCCTAACCTATACCATGTAAGTCACTCTGACAAATAAGAAAATGATAGGAAATCCTATAAGAGAATGGGCAAAAGATACAAACAGGCGATCTGCAGAAGAGGAAGCCCAAATGCCCAACGAGTATATCTGGAAGTGCTCACATTCATCATGAATCAGAAAATTCAAATTAAAACAATGACGAGCATGGAAAAAAATTTGAAAGGTAGATAATACCAAGTGTAGGTGAGGGTGTGGGGAGACAGGCATCCCCACTGGCTGTAGCAATTCGATAAACACAACCTAGTGGTGTTTAGTGAAATTAAATATGATTATACGTTATTACCCAGCAATCCTGCTCCTAGATCTATATTCCAGAGAAATTCTTGCACAGGCTTATAAGGGAATATGTGTGAGGATGTATTAGGGAATTGGAGGCAAGTTAAGTGTCCAACAGCAGGGTAACAAGGAAGAGAAATGCAATGGTTACACGTGATGGAATTTTATGCAATAGCTAAAGCAATGATGAGCTATATACACAGCAACATGGATAGGTATGAAAAACATAATACTGAGGGGAAGGTCAAACAGAATGAGATTTCCAGCAGAATATTATTTGCAGAAATTAAAAGCACAAACACAAAAATACACATACACTTATATATTAACATAAACACATCTACGCATTCCGTATTGTTTAAGATCACACATATGTTTAAGGCCATATGTGAAACACACTAGAGTGGAGGTACCTATGGGAGAGGACGAGGGGATGGAGATTGGGGTTAAAGAGGAGAAAAAGTAAAATAAAACAAGAGAAGACATCGCAGGGACTATTAATGACAACGCACAGTGGGGTATGAGTAGCTTAGCTCTCTGCACCTTGGGTCTGAAAAATTAAAAATCAATACCACTCTAGGTTACTGAGGCCCTGTTCTATCGAACTAAGCTGAGATTCTTGAAATAATAACTAGGCACAGTTAACATTTATCAAGCAATATACCATGTGTCAGGCACTATTTTATGCACTTTATATGTATTATGCTTTAACATATTTATATGTGTTAATCCTCGTAGCAGCCACATGAGCCCTTCATGAATGATGTAAGTGCTATAATTGTTCCCATTTCACTGATAAGAGAAATTGAGGCACAGACATCAATGACTATGGCAGTATAAATAATCATGAGAATGCTTGTCATGTGCTAGGCATTGTGTAAGTGCTCTGCACAAACACGATCTCTGAATCCTCATGATTACTCTACAAGGGAGGTATGTGGATATCTATGGTTTACAAATGGGGAAGAAACTGAGATTCAAGGCAGGTAAGTAACTTGCCCATGATTACCCAGCTAGGAAGTGATGGAGCTGGGGTTTAAATCCAGGCAGCCTGGCTGGAGGCCAAGCCCTTTACTTAACTGCTCCTCTGGCCCTGCAGGGGGACACGACGCACCTCAAAGACCCTGCAGAAAAGTGGAATTCTGTTGAGCTGTGCTGTTCAATATGGTAGCTACTGACACAGGTGGCTATTTAAATTTAAGTGAATCAAAAATTTGAAAAAGGAAGGACCTACTGTATAGTACATGGAATATACTCAATATTTTATAATAATCTATAAGGGAAAAGAGTCTGAAACAGAATATGTATATATGTGTGTGTGTATGTATATATATCTGAATCACTCAGCTGTACACCTGAAACTAACACAACATTGTAAATCAACTATACTTCAATTTAAAAAATTTTAAAAAAGAAATCCATTCAAAGGTAAAAAAAAAAGAAAATTGAAAAAGGAAACATTCATTCCTTAGTTGAACTAGCTACATTTCGACTGCTCAGAAGCCACAGGTGACCAGTGGCTACCATATTGGACAGCACCGAACATTTCCATGACTGAGAAAGTGATACTTAATGGCCTAGGTTCTGTATGTAAAGGAATTGGGTTCAGATCTTGTCCCTGGAACTTTCAAACTGTGTGTGACCTCAGGCAAGTTACTTACCCTCTTGGCCTTATTTCTCTCATCTGTAAAAAGTGCTTAAAATTCACATTTACCTGGAAGCAGGGCCTGGAAGAGGGTAAGCCTTCTCATTTTACTCGGGCCTAAAATTTGGGGGCATTCCAAACACTTAGTAATGAAGATAAATAAGATCTTAATACCATAGGTTAAAAAACAAATGAATGCAAAAACAATCCACGATGAACTAAATAAAATTTTAACTAAAGTCAGGATCTGACCTACCTCACCAGGATCTGACAGAGCCAATTTTAGGGGGGATTCCGGTGAGGTAGGTCGGATCCTGTCTTGGATTAAAATTTTGACTTTTTGTTCATTGTAGATCTTTTGTATTAATTTTGATTGTTTAAAAATATGGCGTAAAGAGATTTGTCTTGATTACTAAGATTACCCTTCAGATTCCCCCTCATGCTATGCACCGTCTCCCACTCCCCTCTCCCTCTTTATCTCCCTTCATCCCATCTCTGCCTTTCGGCCCCCTCTTACATCCCAGGTACCCCTCCACATCCCACCTCCCCCCTGCCGCCCATCTCCGCATCTCCCGGAGGGGAGGACGCCAGGTGGCGCCTGGAGACATGGAGGAAGCGTGGAGGTGGGGCACTAGGGCGGATGAAGTCTGCCGGCGACCCATGACATCACAAAGCTTTCTGCCTTCCCATTGGTCAGCCCACCCCTAGGAGGCGGACCATGCCGCGGGGTGGGCGGAGCAGACTGACCTCCGCCGGCCGTCTTTCCTCCAACAGGTTCACTGAGGAAACCGTGGCCCGAGCGACGGCTGCGGCCCACAGCGGCCAGGACTGCGCCCCCCACCACTTCCCCAGCTCCCTCCGCCTCGCCGGGGCCCCCGGGCCCTGTCCTGACCTCTGACTCCGCGCCGCAGCTCATCCCCACAGCAGCTTCAACGCCGGAGGTGACCTCTGACCCTCCCGCCACTTTGCCGCCCAGCCCAGACCCGGCCTCCTGGATGAACTCTCACCGCACCTTGACAACCCCTGGCCTTACCTTGTCCACCCCTGATGCCACCGTGTTTCCAGCGCTGACCCCTGGGCTTTCACCCACTCCACCACCCACCATGCCCAAAGAACTGACCTCTGACCCCTCTGCACCGGCGGTGGTGACCCGTCTTTCCCCTACCTCAGAGCTGACACCAGAGTCTGACACAACCCCAGTCTGGGACACATCTCCATACCCCAGCACAACTCCAGAACCTTCTAGTTTCCCAGACCCTTCCACAAGTCCTCACCCCACTACCATCCCTCACTCCACCATGACCTCTCACCCTACCACGACCTCTCACCCCACTACCACCCTTTACCCCACCACGACCCCTCACTCTAAGACCTCTCACCCCACCACGACCTCTCACCCCACCACAACCCCTTATCCCACCATGACCTCTCACCCCACTGCCACCCCTTACCCCACCCCCACCCCTCACTCTACCACAGCCTCTCACCCCACCATGACCCCTCCTCCCATCACCACTGCTCAACCTATCACAACCCCTTACTCAACCACAACCCCTCAACCCACCACGACCCCTCAACCCACCACGACCCCTTATCCCACCACAACCTCTCACCCCACCACAGCCCCTTATCCCACCATGACCTCTCACACCACCGCCACCCCTTACCCCACCCCCACCCCTCACTCTACCTCAACCCCTCACCCCACCACAGCCCCTCCTCCCATCACCAGTGCTCAACCTATCACAACCCCTTACCCAACCACAACCCCTCACCCCACCACGACCCCGCAACCCACCACAACCCCTCCTCCCATCACCAGTGCTCAACCCATCACAACCCCTTACCCTGCCACAACCCCTCACCTCACCACCACTGCTTACCCCACCATGACTCCTCACCCCACCTCAACCCCTATGGTCACTGCCAAGTCCCTTCTAACTTCCTTGGGAACAGAACTTCCCTTTCCCTCTTCAGCACCAACAGTCAAGCCCAGCCCACACCCCCGGTTGACCTTCGCAGGGGCCCCTCACCCCTCCACGTCCCAGATGTGGAGCCTAGAGCCCTGTCCAGCAACAGAGTCCAGCCCCTGCAGGCCCTCTCCAGCCCCCAGCGTAGACACACTGTCCACTGAGAACTTCAAACCACCCACAAGCCAGAGCCCCAAAGTAACCTCTCCACCTACCCAGACTCCACACTCAGCCTCTGACCCCACTGTGACCCCTGACCTCCACCTGTCCCCTATGGCCCCCCCCTTGGATCAACCTCCCCCTGACCGCCTCACCCTAGGGCCAACTCCTGGTCAGAGCCCAGGCCCCCTTGGCCCATGTGAAGCCCCAGTGCCACCTGTAAGGGTCATGGCTTGTGATCCGCCTGCCCTGGTAGAGCTGGTGGCTGCTGTGAGGGATGTGGGTAGCCAGCTACAGAGGCTGACACAGGCTCTGGAGCGGGACCAGCAGGAGCGCCACGCCCTGGGACTGGGGTTGACCCAGCTGGTGGAGGCTGCCCAGGGTCTGGGGCAGCTGGGTGAGGTTGTAAAGAGACTGGCAGAGGTGGCCTGGCCCCCCAGCACACCTGCACCAACCACTACTACCCCAGAGGAGGAAGAGAGGCCTCTGCGGGGAGATGTGTGACCTCATCTGGGGTCTGAGGGACTTAAGACACTCCCAAACCCAAATAGGAAAACCAAAGTATCTAATTAAAAACAAAATGTGAATGATGTTTCTGGGGGACTAGAGGAGGTGGAATCACAAGATCTGTTTGTGAATACAACAGGCACCATGTGAGGTGGTGAGGATGGTGAGGACGATGGTGACAGTGGTGATGAGTATGATGGTGGTTATGATGGTGAAGATGATAGTGATGGTGAGGATGATTATGATGATAATGGTGGTGGTGATGAAGGTGACCATGATGGTGGTGATGCCTATCCTGATGGTAATGTGATAGTAATGATGAAAGTGATGGTGATGATAATGGTGGTGATGGTGGTGATGGAGATGGTGGTGGAGATGATGGTGATGATGATGGTCATGAAGATCATGGTAATGACTATTGTAATAATGGTGGTGATGGTGATGATGGAGATGATGGTGGAGACGATGGTGATGATGATGGTCATGAAGATCATGGTAATGACTATTGTAATGATGGTGATGATAATGGTGATGATGGAGATGATGGTGATGAAGATGATCAGGGTGATGATGGCAGTGATGATCATGATGGCAGTGATAATGGCCATGATGAAGCCCCACGAGGGCAGAAATCTTTGTCTTGTTCACAGATGTATGCCCAGCTCCTAGAACAGAACCTGACACCGACTGCACCCTCCATTAATATTTTTTGAATGACGAGTGCGTGATAATAATAACTAGTGTTCACTGGGCACCTCCTATGGGTCAGGCTCTGTTCTGAGGGCTTTGCGTGCATGATGTCATTTTACCTTCATGAACACCCACTGAGGAGGGTACTTTACCACAGCTCAGCAGGGGGAGGGTGAACTTTGGAGCCTAAATGCCTGAGTTTTGAGCCTTTGAGGGCATGACCCTGAGCCAGTTACTTAACTTCTTGGTCTGAGTTTCCCCATCTCTAAAAGGGAAAATAATAATAGTACGCACCTCAGGGGCTGCTGTGATGATTAACTGATAGATTAATACCTATGTGAGAGTGCTTAGCACAGGGCCTGGCTCTTGATAAGTGCTCAATATGTGATGGGTATTATTGTATTTATCCCCATTTTACAGATCAGGGCACTGAGGCGCAGAGACATTTGGTTGTGTACCCCAGGCCACTCAGGGAGTGCGTAGTAGAGTCATGATTGGTACCCAGGCCTGTCTGACCCAGGGCCCTTGCTCAGAAGATATTACGTGCCCAAATCAGATTATCCTCGATTCAAGGCTGCCTCTTGGCTCTGGGACTCTAGCCGTTAATTTCCTTTCTCCAGCCTCAGTTTTTCCACCTGTACAATGGGGATAGTGGTCGTTCCTGCCTCCTGGGGTGGTTGTGAGGATTAGATGAGCTAGTGCAGGTGAGGACACAGCTTAGCACACGTGCTCAGTTAACAAGAGTGACCATGACGGCTCCTAACCGTGCTTCTCTGTGCCGGACACAATGTGGACTCTTAATACACTACATCCCACCCTCACTATAGCCCTTGGGGGGAGGAACTTGACCCCTGTTTCAGAAAGGGCATTGAGGCTCAGAGAGGGCAAGCCCCTTGCCTCAGTCCACAGAGAAGAGCTGCGGGGACTCAGAATAACAATGCAAATTCCTCGGCATCAGACTTGGCCTGGGGTTCCAGGTTAGGCTTCCACGATGGGCCCCCGCTGAATGTCCTTAGGTGGGCCTCCTCCTCTCTCAGCCTCAGCTTGTAAACTGGGGGCTGTCTTGGAAGACCCCCCAAGTTGTATTCTGGCTGCTGCAGCCTCAGGCAGGGAACCATTCCCTCCTCCCCACCTCTCCCCAGACTGGAGCCTGGCTCAGAGGTCCTGGAAGGTCATGGAGCTGCTGCCCCCGCAGTCCTGCAAAGGCCGGCAGGGTCCAGTTACTTGCTGGGGGCGGGGAAGGATACTGTCCGAGGGTCTTGATAGATGAACTGCCTGCCCCTGCCAACAGATGAAGAAGCACACTGAGAGTCCTGTTCCCCGGGTCTCATTAGCCCTAAGACTTAAATAACTGCTGACTAGTAACCTGGGGAGGGCCTCTGCTAGTCGGGACTCCAAGTGTGGCACCCCAGCTTGGAAGCAAGAGGTCCCCTTTTTCGTTCCCAGGTAGGAGCAGGTGCACCCCTACTCCAGGTCACCCCAGAGGGCCCCACTGGGGATTCAGGCTCCTGGCGGCCCTCTGCAAGCCAGGGTTGGGGGAGCTACTGGGCACTCGGGCCCGAGGTCCCTCCACCCTCTGCCACCTCCTGCCAGCCCTAAAGAAGCGGGTGCTTAATTATCCGGTCACTCTATCCCTGCTTGGCCAGGCAGCTAAGCCCAAACATCTGGCCTCGGGGCCCATGGCCAGGATAGGAGGCCAGCCCCCACCTACTGCTGGCCCTGACCCTGGACACCTCCCACAGGACATCTGAACCTGATCCTGTGCCTGCCAGCTTGCAACAAGCCCAAAACAGTAGCTTCAGAGGCCTAGCAATCTTGATGCAGAGAAAACATTTGACAAAATTAACACCCATTCATGGTTTACAAACAGGCACACACACGCACTCTTCGCAAAGTAGGAGCAGAGGGAACATCCTTAATCAGACAAAGGGTGGAAAGGGAGGCACAGATCTGTCATTTCCCACAGGCGATATGACTGACCACATAGAAAACCGCAAAGAATCAAGCGGACAAGTGTTTAGCATTAATGAGCGTTTAGCTGGGATGTGGGATCAATACTCTAAAATCCTGTTCTCACAATTCCTTGCACTTCAAAGTGCGACCCATGGACCAGAAGTGTCGGCCACCCCTGGGAGCTGGTTAGAAAAGCAGAATTTCGGGTGCCACCCAGACCCAACGGATCAGAATCTGCGTTTTAACAAGGTCAGGGGTTAGGGGTGCAGGGTGGGGTGGTGGTGATGCGTGGGTGCTGCCCAAGTCGTTTGCATGTCTGTACTTGAGCTGAACGAATGCAGAGAACAGTGTCTCTGAGGCCCTACAAGGCTGGCGCCCTTCTGGGTCCCAGGTAAACGCTTTCCTGCAAGGAGGGTGTGGGTTGGTTGCAGCCCCACAGCTTTAACGTTCTGCGGCCATGAGTCGATCTGATGCACATTGCGATTTTTTAGATTTTTTGGGTTTTTTGGGCCACACTGTGGCATGCGGGACCTAGTACCCTAACCAGGGATCAAACCCGGGCCCCCTGCATTGGAACCACTGGACCACCAGGGAAGTCCTGTGCATCATGATTTTTGATTTTGTGTTTGCAATGGATGATTCTGTGTTTTGAGGTCAATGAGACAAGGAAGCATTCTCTGGGCGCTGGGAGCGGGGACTCATGCAAAGCCCCACATCCCCTATAGGTTCTGGTGGCCAGACCCCTGGCTATCCAGCTTCAGGCAGGCTCCACGACCCCCTACCCCTTGAGGGTCTGCCAGTGATTATCCTGGTGCCCAGGGAACATGACATTCAGTAGCAAACGTGGGGGCCAGGGAGGGAAAAAGCTTTTTTTTTTTTTTTTTTTTTTTTGCCGTACGCGGGCCTCTCACTGCTGTGGAGCACAGGCTCCAGACGCGCAGGCTCAGCGGCCATGGCTCACGGGCCCAGCCGCTCCGCGGCATGTGGGATCTTCCCAGACCGGGGCATGAACCCGTGTCCCCCGCATCGGCAGGCGGACTCTCAACCACTGCGCCACCAGGGAAGCCCAAAAGCTTTTATTTAAAAACAAGAAACCCTACGTTTTCTCTTTTAAAATATTTATCTAGTTATTTATCTAGTTGGCTGCGCCGGGTCTTAGTCACGGCACGCGGGATCTTCATTGCAGCATGTGGACTCTTGGTTGTGGCATGCGGGATCTAGTTCCCTAACCAGGGATCCAACCCGGGGCCCCTGCATTGGGAGCACGGAGTCTTAGCCACTGGACCACCAGGGAAGTCCCACGTTTTCATTTTGTACTGGACACCCACACATTTTGTAACTGGTCCTGCTTGTATACTTGGGGTTCCCCAGCTGGGGTGTAGCCAGAGCTTCCTTGGTGATCACGGGCCCAGGTACACTTTGTGGGGTCGGGGGTGAGTGGGGAGTCAAGACCAAAGGCTTTGGAATCAGATTCAGCCACCTTTTGACTTTAGGGTCTTTGGAAAGTAGGGGCCTCGACAGTCTCGTCTGTAAAACGGAGAGAGACGTGAACGGGTCCTGTGTGAAGAGTGGGTCCTGAATTCAGCACTATTAGAAAAAGGGCAGGATTTTTCCTTTTTCATTTTCTTTTTAATGTGAACTCAGAGGCTCAGAGAAGGAAAGGAAACTAATCAAGGTCACAGCATGAGAACCTTGGAAATGCCTGTTTTAGTTTTTTTCTTTTAAGCAGCTTCATTGAGATGAAATTTATATGCCAATGTCACCCTTCTAAAAATTTTATTGAAATATGGTTAATTTACAGTGTGTTAATTTCAGGTGTACAGCAAAGTGATTCAGTTATACATACATCTATTCTTTCTTAGAGTATATATATATATATATATATTCTTTTTTAGATTCTTTTCCATTATAGGTTGTTACAAGATACTGAGTATAGTTCACTGTGCTATACAGTAGGACCTTGTTGGTTATCTATTTTATATATAGTGGTGTGTATATTTTAACCCCACACTCCTAATTTATCCCTCCCTCCCCCTTTCCCCTTTGGTAATCATAAGTTTGTTTTCTAAGTCTGAGTGTATTTCTGTTTCGTAAATAAGTTCATTTTATCATGTTTTTAGATTCCATGTATGTGATATCATATGATATTTGTTCTTCTCTGACTTCACTTAGTATGATAATCTCTAGGTCCATCCAAAGTTCACCCTTTTTACATGTACAATTCAATGACTTTTAATGCACTCAGAGAATTGTGCAACATTTAGCACAATCTAATTTTAGAGCTTTTCCACCACTATCGCCACCCCTAAAAAGCAAGCCTGTACCCATGAGCAGTCAGTCACTCCCCATTTCCCCTGGCAATCACTAATCTTTCTTCCTCTGTGGATACACAGAATCCTACAGTAGGTCATCTTCTGTGACTGGCTCTGGGTTTTTGAGGTTCATCCATGATGTAGCATGTGTCAGTGCTTCCTTCCTTTTTATGGCTGAGTAATACTCCACTGGATGGATAGACCACATTTCTTTTTTTTTTTCTGCACCACACGACTTATGAAATCTTAGTTCCCCAACTAGGGATTGAACCTGGGCCCTCAGCAGTGAAAGCGTGGAGTCCTAACCACTGGACCGCCAGGGAATTCCCTAGACCACATTTCTTTTATCCCTTTGTTAGTGGCTTGACATTTGGGTTGTTCCCACTCTCGCTATTGTGAGCAATGTTGCCGTGAACATTTGTGTGGAGGCATGTTTTTAGTTCTCATGGGCATTTACCTAGGAGCAGAATTGCCGGGCCATATCGTAGCTCCATGGTTAATTAACATTTTGAGGAACTGCCAGGCGGTCTTCCAAAGCAACTGCCCCATCTTTTACATTCTACCAGCCCCATAGGAGGGCTCCAACTTCTCCACCTCCTTGCCAGCACATGTTACTGTCTGTCTTTCCACTACGGCCCTTGCCTGGGTCCAAAAGCTTTTCGACCTTCCTTTCCATGTAGGTGTCCCAACTCGCATCTCCTCCAAGGGAGGGGTGGCCACCTCAGCAACACACACCCACATACTCACACTCATCCTTACTCTGTCACACTCACATCCACACTCACACATGTGTGCTCAGGCCCCCAGTCCCCTCACGACCCCTCCCCCAGGTCCTGACGGCCAGAGGACACTCCTCCAGTTTAAGAGCATGGAGCTTGGGACTCCCCTGGCGGTCCAGCTGTTAAGACTCTGCACTTCCAATGCAGGGGGCGCAGGTTCGACCTCTGGTCGGGGAATGAAGATCGAGCATGGACCTTGGACAGTTGAAGAGCTGGCCTGGATTTGAATCCTCCCTCTGCCCAACGTTCTGTGTGACCTCAGGCAGGCACCTCGGCTGCTCTGGACCACCTGTGTCCACCCCTGAAGTGGGGAGGATCTAAGGGACCCCTTCCAGCGAGTTCAGGACGTGCCACCTGCTGGGAGCTGCTTGAGGGGTAAGCGGCTTCATTCGAGTAAAGTATTATGATTAGTATTATGTGTCTTGTCATTAAGTAACGCTAAATTAGCACCACCCCATCCACTCCTGTCTCTTCCTCCAGCCCTCCTGCGGGGGCCCATCGCTGGGTCATTATCACCTCGTGGTGTATCCCCAGCTGATGCCACCAATTAGCACCCTCTGTGCCCCCCCCAGACCCTGCTCCTCTCCACTCCCCCGCCCCTCAGCCCCACCCCACCCCCCAGCCACCTCCAGCTTTTTTGGGACACATTCTTGGCCTAATTGCTTGGGTTATTTCAGATTCACGGGTGAGGTGTCAGGAGGTCCCGCTCGTGCTCCCCCTACTGCACCCACCATCTTATTCTCCCCCTACTCCAGGAAGCTCACCTGGATTGCCCGGGACAGGGGCCCATGTCCCCAGGTCTCTGGACTGAACTTAGATTGAAAGGATCCTTGGGGTCACTCCACACAGGCTGCCTCCACCACACCCCTCCCCTCCAGGCAACACCTTGGTGGCCACAGCAGGGGCCCTGGGGGGTGCAGGGCCAGGGAGAGGATGACATATGATCCAGCCCTGAGTTGTAGCCATTCTCTAGGCGGGCGGCCAAGGAGGGCACAGAGAGGAAGAGAGAGTGTTTGCAAACAGGGCGGCTGCCAAGAAGGGGCCAGGGTGACGGGTGGCGGGGGCGGGTGGGTGTGAAGGAGAGGAGGGCCCAGCTGGTAACTGGCAGCCGCGCCTGTGACTTGTCTTCCCCCTGCTACACACACACACACACACACACCCCACACATGCAGGCCCAAGGCCTCACAGACACGCAAGCATCTCACTGCACACAGTGAGATGCACGCAGACTCTATTTTCTCCCCTCACCCAGGCAGTCACACGATTACATGAGCACACGGGGGCTCAGACGCTTGTAGACACACAAAGCCCACGCACTCATGTCATCTGCGTTCAAACCCTCATGTCTCTCTCTCTCCCACACACACAAACACACACCATTGTTTACACACACACGTGGGCTCAGACACTCATGGACACACAAATACCCAGAAATACACGCTCAAGTTCCTACCCACCTGAGAACAGCTGGACACTTCCCAGCTCTGGTGGCTAATCCCTCTCCTTCTCACACATATGTGTGCAGGGTAGGTGCAAACAGTGCTGACACACTCCCAGGGACACCACAAACGCACACGCGGAGCCAGCACCTCGCAGGAGCGCCCGGTGGGACCACTGTCTGCCATTCTTTCTGCCTCTGTCTGTCTCTCCGTTTCTCTCTGTCTCTGTCTCTCCTCCACAACATGCTCTCCAGGGCACACAGGCACGCACACGCCGGCCTTCTCTTTCCCACACTGCCAGACTGACAGCGTCACGGGGACCTAAGTGCCAGATGGACTTTATTTGCAGAGAGCGGTTGGGGTGACAGAGAGACAAAGCACATTATCGAGAGGGCGTGGGCCCAGCATGTGGGGAGGAAGAGGGAGTTAGGCAGGGAGTGGAACCCAGCAAAACAGAAAAGACAAGGGCAGGAAGACAGGCATACACGGAGGGAGGCTGTGCAAAACCAGGGGGGTCCGTTTACTGAATAAGCATCTGTGGACCACCTACACGGGGCAGGATGACCCCTTCTACGTGGCATCCGTCAGAGAGCAGGACAGGCTGAGATCCTGGGCCCCCGGGAGCCCACATTCCAGCCGGGCACACAGAATAACCACTACGAATAGATAAATTGTCCAGCTGGAAGGGAGTGAGTGTCACAGAGGAAAGGGGAGCGGAGCAAGAGTAGGGGGCTGGGAGTGCAGCCTGTAGTGTCCCGCGGTGGTGAGGGGCGGCCTGGCTGAGACAGCTTGGCAGGAGGTGCGGGAAAGCACCCAGAGCACCGCAGGCGAAGGGAGCAGCGGGTGCCAAGGCCCGGGGAAGATGGGGCAGGTGTGGACAGACACGGGGTGCTCCCGGAGACCCCCTTCCCCCGGACCAAGGCAGCAGACAGATGCCCTGACGTGGGAATTAAGGACAGAAAGGGGAAAATCATGAGACAGAGACCAACAGACAGCAGAGCAGCCAGCCGCCACCCATGAATGCGGAGGAGGCCTCAGGATGGGGGCTGGGGTTGCCTTCCGGAGCCTCCCCAGGCCGGGCTGGGCCCGGGCTGCCCCCGTGCTTCTCACTCTGGGTCCCCCTTCTCCCCCTGGGGCACCTCCTCGGCCTCCCCCTCCCGCTGCCTCCAGGGCCGCCCCAGGTAGTCCCGGATGGAGCTCACGGGGCTTCTCCTTCGGGGGTGAGGGTCCAGCAGCCCCCACAGGAGAGCATCTGCCACGGGTGTCAGGCCATGCCAGGGCTGAGGACGGGCCTGGGGCTGGCCTGAGGCCTGCCAGATGACGTAGTCCTCATAGAAGGGGTCGGCCTCCACCAGGGGCTGGTCCCAGGGGAAGTAGCCAGTGAGAAGGCAGAAGAGCAGGACGCCCAGTGCCCAAGCGTCCAGGGCGGGCTGGATGGGCAGGCCCTCAGGGAGGGGCGGGGGGCCACAGAGCTCCGGGGCCGTGTAGGGTATGGGCGGCCCCACCAGGCGCAGCAGGGTCCCGCGGGGCCGCGTGTGGCCGAAGTCGGTAAGCTTGACCCACCGGCAGGCTGGGTCGCACACCAGCACGTTCTCCGGCTTGAGGTCCCGGTACACCAGGCCGCGGGAGTGGATGTGCTCCAGGGCTGAGGCCAGCTGGGCCGCACAGCGCTGGGCTGCTGGCTGCAGGAGGCCCACCTGTGGGTGACAGGTGTCAGGGTCCACCACCCTGCCTGCCAGCCAGAAGGGAACGGGGCCATAGCGCTTGTCCTCGGCCCCGGGGACCAGGCCCAGGGGATGGAGGGCCCCAAAGAGGGTGGCTCTGGTGAGGCCTGGTATGAGCCCCGTGAGGCCTGGTGTGAGCCCCGTGAGGCCTGGTGTGAGCCCCGTGGGCCCTGGTGTGAG
>NW_020838057.1:2827526-2896065 GCF_003676395.1 Aethalodelphis obliquidens | reverse complement strand
GCCCCGTGAGGCCTGGTGTGAGCCCCGTGGGCCCTGGTGTGAGCCCCATGAGGCCTGGTGTGAACCCCGTGGGCCCTGGTGTGAGTCCCATGAGGCATGGTGTGAGCCCCACGGTGCCTGGTGTGAGCCCTGTGGGCCCTGGCATGAGCCCCGTGGGCCCTGGTGTGAGCCCCGTGGGCCCTGGTGTGAGCCCCGTGAGGCCTGGCGTGAGCCCCGTGGGCCCTGGTGTGAGCCCCGTGAGGCCTGGTGTGAGCCCCGTGGGCCCTGGTGTGAGCCCCGTGGGGACTGGCGTGAGCCCCGTGAGGCCTGGCGTGAGCCCCACGGGCCCTGGTGTGAGCCCCACGGTGCCTGGTGTGAGCCCCGTGGGTCCTGGTGTGAGCCCCGTGAGGCCTGGCGTGAGCCCCGTGGACCCTGGTGTGAGCCCCGTGGGCCCTGGTGTGAGCCCTGTGGGCCCTGGTGAACCTCAGTAGGGTGCAGTGTTGGTTCCGTGGCGGCCATGAACTCCTTAGAGACCTCACAATTCCACAAGACCTGCGGCCCAGTGAGGCCTCTGCAGGGCTACCTGAGTCACCATGCAGTGAGTGTGATTCCTGGGGCCCAGGTTGGGTAGGGGCGTCCACGTGGCACCCCCTGAGCCATGGGAGGCTGACCCACCTTGGGCTGGATGAAGGCGATGAGGTCTCCATGCAGGACAGGCTCGGTCAGGAAGCTGTAGGAGTCGACTGACTCCACGCCAATGCCGTAGGCCGCCACGATGGCCGAGTGCGAGCCCAGGGAGAGGCCCACACAAAACTCATACAGGAAGCCTCGGAGGGTGGTGGAGGCCTTCGGGAGCTGCTTCAGGGCAAAGGTTGTGCCTGACGGAGCAGGGACAGAGGTGAGAGGTGCATGAGCCCAGGGCCAGCCCTGCTGTCCCTCAGCCTGGACTCTCTCCCATATGCCGCCCTCACCCCCTCCACCGCCTGCCCCCTGCCAAGCCTGCCCTAGAACAGCGTGGCCACTGAAACAACACCAGTGGTAATGATAATAGTATTTAGTGAGTTCCTACTCTGCTGTCTTGGAGCAGGTAGAATGGTACCACGAAAACCGAACTCAGAACTTCCAATAATTTTATTGGGCCCCTCGTTCCAGCAAACCCATGCCAAAAAGCCATGTTTGAGGCTTGAACTGAACTGGGTGTTAGACCCCACTAAGGAATTATTGTGAATTTTGCCACACGTGGAAACAACTTCCTAGAATGTAAGCTCCCAGGAGGCAGAAACTCTGGTTTCTCCAATTTTTGTTTTTTTTCTTTTCCATTACGGTCCTTAAAAAACTGAAAATAGAGTTATCATGTGATCCTGCAATCCTACTCCTGGGCATATATCTGGTAAAGACTCCATTCAGATACATGCACCCCAACGTTCATCGCTGAACTATTTACAATAGCCAAGACATGGAAGCCACCTAAATGCCCATTGACAGATGAATGGATAAACACAGGATGGAGTATTCCTCAAGCCATAAAAAAGAATGAAGTCGTGCCATGTGCAGCAACATGGATGGACCTAGAGATTGTCATACTGAGTGAGGTAAGTCAGACAGAGAAAGACAAATAGCATATGGTTTGTTCAATTTTTGAGTCACCAGCTGCCAGGGCCCAACCTTGCCCAAGAGGCTGTGTGTGATGGGGGAGGGTCACGTCCTTACCTAAAATGCTAACCATTCCCCTCCCCCTCCCCAACTGGGTGCAGCAGTGCCTCTTCTGTTTATCGACAATGCTCTGAATTCCCACCATCAAGCACAACTGCCTTCGATTTTGAGGACCTGGAAGAGGCCCCCTTACAAACCCTCTGTTCCCCATTATGGCCTCCAAGTTCTGTGACGACCCAGGTCTGCATCTTTTTGCATCTTTCTCTGTTATGGGCTGACTTGTGTCCCTCCCCCCACTCCCCACTGCGAAATTCATATGTTAAAGTTCTCACCCTGCAGTATCACACAATATGACTGTATTTGGCCGTGCCACACGGCTTGCTTGCGGGATCTTAGTACCCCATCCAGGGATTGAACCCAGGCCCGTGGCAGTGAAAGCGCAGAATCCTAACCACTGGACCGCCAGGGAATTCCCTGGAGAGAGGGTCTTGAAAGAGGTAAAATGAGATCATTGGGGTGGTCCTTAGTCTAGTATGACTGGTGTCCTTATAAGAAGAGGAAATTTGGACACAGCCATGCACACAGGGGAGACGGTGTGAGGACACAAGGAGAAGGTAGCCGTCTGCAAGCCGAGGAGCGAGGCTTCAGGAGACCAACCGTGCTGGCACCTTGATCTCGGACTCCCGCCTCCAGAACTGTGAGCCCCCCCTAGTCTGTGGTACTTCATTATGACAATCATAGGAAACTAACACACCCTCTCCCCATTCGTGCTGGGAGCTCCCTGAAGGCTGGGCTGGCTCAGACTCCTCCTTGGGGGCCCAGCAGCCCCCTGGACAGGGCTGAGCCCTCCAGTCTCCTTGGAAGGGGACGACCAGATTGGGGTTGGGGTGCACAACCACCATGTGCTGGCCTTGCTAAGTGCCTGGCAGACAGCATGGCTCTGCGTCACTGCCACGATGACCACCAAGCCGGCCACGTGTGAGGGCCATGAGAGGGGGCTCTGTCTTCCTCCCCATTGTCCCCAGCAACTAGAGCTACCAACATTTCCTCAGGGAGGGGAGGAGGCCCACAGTTCTTTCAGAGAAGGAATCATCACCCACGTTTTCAAAGGAGGAGGCTGAGGTTCGAGAGGGTAGGGGAGTTACTAAGAACACACAGCCTGGAAGGGGCAGAGGCAGGACTTGATTGAGGTTTACAGACTCCTCAGCCTTGGCTAGCTTCTGCCTGGGCCCACACCACTGCCCCCCGCCTCTGTCCCCAGGCCTTTGTACCTTTCTGACGGTGGGTGACCAGCAGGACCCGGCCAAAGCGACCCTGGCCCAGGGGACGCACATGCTGGTAGAGCTCGTCCACCTCGGCCTGGACCAGGGTCTGGGCGCTCAGCGCCATCATGTCCTCCAGTGCCAGGGCCGCTTCCTGGCCCTGCCGCAGCTCCTCTGCCGTGAGGCCCCCCAGGTCCTCCCCAGCACCGTTCTCCACAGCCCCCATCTCCACCTGTTTCTCCTCTGATGGCTTCCCAGGCATCTCTGCAAGGGCAGAAGAGAGGGTGACCAGGATTTAGGTCCTGCCAGACCAGGGGCCAGGGGAGGAGGGGCTGGGGACCTGGACTCCTGGATCTGAGGAGGAGGGTGGAAGCTGATTGTCTCAGGCCATCGTGACTCATTTTCCCTTCTTATTAGAGGCGTCTTGGGAGTGGGGAGACCAGTCTCGGGTTGGGGTGAGGTCAAGTCTGAGGGCACAGATGTCCCTCACCCCACCCCCACATCCCTGCGCCACCTGATGGCCTGAGGATGAAAGATGAACCAGATAACTCGAGACACCCCCCACCTGTTTCCAAAGCAAACAGGCTTGGGCCCTGGGGGTGGGTGAGCAGCCTCAGCGTTCTAAGAGTAAACAGGTGCTCTCTGCCCCCAGAGCCTGTGGAGGGCTCACACCAGGGCCCGGGGGACGCCTGAGGCCTGGGTGGGAGCAAGCACTCGGGGATGATCACCAAGCCCTTACGTGGTCTGGGGTCCCACTCAATAGCCCCAGCCCCTCCCCACTCAGACCCAGGGGTCCAGGCCCCCAGGTCCTCCTCCCTCAGACCCAGGGGTCCAGACACCCAGCCGACCCCTCTGCCACGACCTTATATAACTCACACATCTTGGGACCCCCCCCCAAGACTCTGTGTCCCTGACACTCAACCAGTCCACAGTCTCAAGGTCTGTAATTAGCCCCTGATCCTCCAAAGAACCCAGGACTCTGACCACCTGCACAGCTTCACCCTCAGGCCCACCTCAGGAGGTCTGACCCTTGCCTCCTCCTGACCCGGGCTCCAACCTCCGGACCTCACCTTCTCCAAGGCTTGCCTGACCCTTCGGCTGCCCGCTGTGGTCAGTGCCCAGCACTCAGAGCCCAGGCCAGCAGAGGCCTGCCCTGCAGCAAGACCCCGCCCCCACCTAGGGGGTCGTAGCCCCGCCCCAGGCCTCGCCCCTTGAACCTCATGGGGAGAGCGACATCGTGCGTTGTCTCCCAGAACTGGCTCTGGCCAGACAGATATCCCAGGCCAGGAAGTCAGTCCTCCCTCTTCAGACCAGACCCCGGCCCCTCCCGCCTCAGACCCAGGGGTCTGGGCCCCCAGCCCCTCCCCCGTCAGACCCAGGAGTCCGGGCCCCCAGCCCCTCCTCCCTCAGACCCAGGGGTCCAGACCCCCAGCCCCTCCTCCCTCAGACCCAGGGGTCCGGGCCCCCAACCCCTCCCCCCTCAGACCCAGGAGTCCAGGCCCCCAGCCCCTCCTCCCTCAGACCCAGGGGTCCAGATCCCCAGCCCCTCCTCCCTCACACCCAGGGGTCCAGACCCCCAGCTCCTCTCCCCTCAGACCCATGGGTCCGGGCCCCAGCCCCTCCTCCCTCAGATCCAGGGGTCCAGACCCCCAGCCCCTCCCCACTCAGACCCATGGGTCCGGGCCCCAGCCCCTCCCCCCTCAGACCCAGGAGTCCGGGCCCCCAGCCCCTCCCCCCTCAGACCCATGGGTCCAGATCCCCAGCCCCTCTCCCCTCAGACCCATGGGTCCGGGCGCCAGCCCCTCCCCCCTCAGATCCAGGAGTCCTGGTCCCCTGTAGAGGATGAAATCATTTCTCCAGCTTGCCCCTGCCTTGACCCCAGCCAGCTGCCCCATCAGTGCCCCACTGACAGGTCTGACACAAGTGTTTGGTAAGGGGCGTCCGGGGGAGGAGACATGGGGTCCTGTGTGGGGAAAGGATGAGACAACAAGATTCCAGAACGATGCAGTGAGAAATGACCTCAGACTCGGAGCAGAGGGGGAGCAGGTGGTGCAGCAACTGGGAAGTGAAGGCCCTGAAGGGAGGGGAAGAAGGGAGGGGAGTCCCAGTTATGAGTCTGCAGACTTCAAAGTTGGGCGGGGGGCAGGCAGCGACTCCCAGGGCTGAAGGAGGAGGCAGGGGCGGGGTCCCGGAGGGTTGCACCCACCCCCTCAGGTTTAGAGCGAGATGATCAATGTGAAGTCACTTGATTCTTTTTAAATTTACTTTTTATTTCAGAATCATTTTTAGATGTACAGGACAGCTGCTTTGAGCTCCCATGTCGCCTCACCAAGCTCCCTGCCAGGTGAGTCCCTCACCCAGCCGTCGGTGCATTTGTCCAAATGAAGACAGAAACCGTCAGTCAAACGCTAGATGCTTCCCATGTCCATCAACAGCCTTTACCTGCCCCAGGGTCCAATTCAGGACACCCCGTCGTATGGAGTGAACTCACGTTTTTAAATCTAGAAAGCACGTAGGACAGATTCCCCAGAAAGAAGCAGGCCCCCCGTGGCCGTGCTGGGTGCGGGGCACGCGGCATGGGATCCACGCAGCCCCTGCCCTGCAGGCGGGAAGCTTCACAAGTCACGGGTCTGTGTGCTGGGATGGGGGTGGCATCGCGCCGGCCCGGGTGAACACAGATCCCTGCAAACCAGCCGTGGCCCTCAGCGTGGACGGGACCAGCACACGCCACGGTGCTTGTGCTCTCAGGGAGCTGGCGCAGGAGGCTCGCCGTGTGAGAGCAGAACCCGAAAGGATGTGCAGGGGGACAAGACCAAGTCTATCCTGGGCAGCCTGCGAGGGGAGATGAAAAAGGTGGAGGCGCAGATCGCTGGGCTACAAGTTTCGGAGGAGCCGGAGAGGCCCCCGGGGAGGGGTCTACTTTCTGGAGGCCTGGAGTTGGGAAGAAGGCATTCTCGGGGGAGAACACAGGGTTTCCAAACGTCTGCAAGCAAGAGAGTGTGTGTGTGGCTATCTGTGTGTCCATTTAGGTCCAGAAAGGATGAGTGCCTCCCCTTAATGTCCCCCAGAGCCCAGGGAAGTGGGAGAGATGGAAGGCGAGGTTTCCGTGGTGTTGGATATGGAAGCCCAGATTTGGTGCCAAGGCCAGCGGGAGTCACCTGAGGTCTTAAAGGAGAGGACTGACCACGTCACAAGTCCATAAGCACCCAACATGTCCCCACCGTGCAGAAATGCATCTACAGGGGAAACAGCACCTTCCTTCAAGAAGACACGCTCAGGACAGAAGAGAGAGGAAGGGTCCTTGAGGGAGGAGGGGTCAGGACCCCTGGATCTGAGGGAGGAGGAGTGGGGGTCTGACCCCTAGATCTGAGGGAGGAGGGGTGGGGGTCTGACCCCTGGTCTGAGGGGGGAGGGGCTGGGGGCCTGGACCCCTGGGTCTGAGGGAGGAGGGGCTGGGGGTCTGGACCCCAGGGTCTGAGGGAGGAGGGGCTGGGGGCCTGGACCCCTGGGTCTGAGGGAGGAGGGGTGGGGGTCTGACCCCTGGGTCTGAGGGAGGAGGGCTGGGGGCCTGGACCCCTGGGTCTGAGGGAGGAGGGGCTGGGGGCCTGGACCCCTGGGTCTGAGGGAGGAGGGGTGGGGGTCTGGCCCCTGGGTCTGAGAGAGGAGGGGTGAGGGTCTGACCCCTGGGTCTGAGGGAGGAGGGGCTGGGGGCCTGGACCCCTGGGTCTGAGGGAGGAGGGGCCGGGGGTACCGGACCCCTGGGTCCTCAGTCAGGAGGGGAATTGTGCATACAAGTCCAGGCTTCAGTTGGGAGAGATGCAATGTGTTCCATCTCTGTCCTCCCGGGAGCAGCTGTCTCTCCATCCAGGTGGCCATGGGGGCTGGGGGAGAGGCCTTTGGCCCAAGCTCTGGGCGCTTGTCCCAGTCAGCTGGTCAGGGCTGTCCCCCATCTGTCCGCACCTCCCACCATCATTGTCGTCATTCTCCTCCCCCTCTGACCACTCTTCCAGGCTTGCTCCCCCCTCTTCCTCCTCCCCGTCTTCACTGGACACACTCCCCAAGCCCCCAGGTCTCTCTTTGTTCTCCTTTAACCCCCAATCATCCCCCAGGAAGCCCAGGACAGCCAGTGGGGGGATCCTAGTCTCTTGATTCAGGTCCAGAAGCCCCTGGAGCAGTACCAGAGCCGGGGGCGCAAACTGGTCCCAAGGGGGCGGTGGTTGAAGTGGCTGGGGCCTGGTGGTCATCCAGCCAGCAAAGGCCTCGAACCCAGGGTCAGGGGCTAGCGCCGCATCCCAAGGGAAACAGGCCATGGCCGCACAGAAGAGAAGCACCCCCAGCCCCCAGGAGTCCACTGCTGGTCGCAGGGGCAGGGTGTCAGGGGGCAGCAGGAGGCAGAGCTCGGGTGGGGCGGAGGGCAGTGGCCCTGGCGGGGCAGAGGTTGGACTGCCCTCAGGCCGGGTCAGACCCAGGTCACCCAGGGCCACACGGCTGCAGACAGGGTCGAAGACCAGCACGTTGTCTGGCTTGACGTCCGCATGGACCAGCCCCCGGCCATGGAGGAAGTCCAGGGCTCCAGCTAGCTGGGCCACCACCCGCTTCACCTGCAGCTCTGGGAGGCCCTGGGGTCAAAGAGAGAGGACGAATGTCAGGCTGCCTTGGTTCCTTCTTTACGTTGCTTCCTGGGGTTCAAGAATCCAAATCCCCAGACAAGGGGCTACCTCTAGTGTCCCCAGAACATCCCCCCAACAGCTTCTCCAGATCACCCTCAACCACAAGCTGCCCCCACATCTGTGCTCCTGTAGACCAAATCCCAGATGTTTTCCTCACTGGAACCCCAGATCTAACGAGAACTTCTTGAACTTCCATCAGACTTTGTCCTAACACTCAAACCCATTCCTTATATTTCTTATCTCCTCTAAACTGACCACCAAGATCTCCAGTGAAAACCCAAATCCCACACTTAATCCTAATCTGAGTCCCGTACTAATGGAGGTCCCATCTCTAACTCAGACCCAGTTCTAAAGTCCCACAGTTTATTTCATCAATCGACTGATAGATCGATCCATCCAGCTAGCCATGCAGCAAGACAGCAATCCATCCATCAAACCAGTTAAACATCCAACGGTCTATACAGCAGGGTTTCCACTCAATACCCATTCCGCCAGCTAGTCAGCAATTCAATAATTTGTCCAGTTATTTAATAGCCAACATCCATCCATTCATCCCTCCATCCTTCAATCCATCCAAACATCCATCCATCCATCCATCCACCCATCCTTCCATCCATCTGTCCATCCTACTCTTTCCCTCCTTCTCTCCCTCCCTTCCTTTTTTCCTTCTGTTTATCCCCAACCCTATTTCAAATCCAAAGTCTATTCCTAAAGATGGCCCCACCCTAACTTCAAACTCAAGTACCCCCAGAATATCATGGATTCAGTCCTGACCTGGTCTTTCTAGAGAGAACTTCATTACAGCCCTTCTCCAACTCAACCTACATACACATTCCCAAGCATCTCTGCTTCACTCTGCAGCCCCAGCCATGCTCTTCTCCACACCCGTGACCAATCTATAATCAACCCTAAACTCAACCCATCCAACTCCACCCACACCCGTTCCCAATGCCAATGCCCATTAAAAGCCCATCTCTGTCTCCTTCCCTACCCCCTCATCCGACCTGATCCATCCTCAGCCCCAATCCCAACTCCCCGCCCTGGATGGATTAGGGTTGGGGTTAGTCATGGAACTGCACTGAGAATTAGAAATAAGGAGGTGGTTTGGGGGCTTAGGGTGGAGTTAAGATTTGGGGGTCAGGGTTGGAGACAGGACTGGGGGAGGGACAAAGTCAGACCTGGGATGAGCAGTCCCAACCTCTGTCCCTTGCCTCCCTGCCTCACCCGTTCCTGCAGCATCCCGCTGAGATCCCCACAGGGCGCATACTCCTGGGCCAAGGCGAAGTGTCGGGGCGTCTCCAGGGGTCCTGCCAGGGTCTGGAGCAGGCCTGGATGTGATGAGACACAGCGGCCCACACAGAACTCTCTCAGGAAGGTGGTTCTCAGGACCGAGTCCCGAGGTAGGAGCTTCAGAGCCACAGCCGGACCTGCTGGGGAGGCGGGGGCAGAAGGGAACTCAGGGCGCTCTGATCTTGCTGTGGGGCCCTAGGCAAGCCACTCAACCTCTCTGAGCCTCAGACGCCTTACTTATCAAACAAGAGGGGCAGGGCATAGTGTCTGACCTCTCTGCGCCTCGAGTTTCTCCATCTGTGAAGTGGAGGCTGGAGGAGACCTTCCCTGAGGACTCTCTGCTCTGCCTCAGATTGCTTTGTGGTCTTGCACAACTGCCCTACCCTCTCTGGACCTCAGTTTCCTCTCGCATAAAGTAGGGGACGCGGAGACTTGAATTTCAGTCCAAGTTGTGCTCCCGCCTTGCTGTGTGACCTCAGGCAAGTGTCTCACCCTCTCTGGGTGAGTTCCATTTTTTGGAAGACCACAGAGCTCTTAACTTTCTGGAGCCCCATCAAGATGTGTCCTCATCAGCTCCCCGCAAGGCTGCTCCCTGTCTCAGTGGTTTCAGAGGGGGAAACCTGGGGGACATCAAGGACTGTGCCCTTTGGTGGCCAAACTCACCCCCTTGGCGAGGCCGGGCAAGGAGCACATGGCCGAAGGAGCCGGAGCCAAGCTTTCGGATGAGGTGATACTGGACACGCAGACTCCTCACTGGGGTCACCCTGGTGGCCGTCAGCTCCACGAGCCTCTGGAGGGCCGTGGCTGTGTCCTCCTGCAGGAGAGGGACAGAGGTGGGGAGGGGGTGAGTCTGGGGGCCACCTAGAGCAGCAGGGGGGCCTGGAGGCCCAGCCCAGGGCTGAGGTGGGGGGTTGGTCCCCAGAGAGGGGGATGAGTCACAATGACTCACCCGCCCTCGGGCCACCTGTTTTTGTGTCCTGGCGGGGTTATGGGTGACTGTCTCAGCGACCCTGCCCACTGCCATCTGTGGGAGTCACCAAAAGCCCAGCCCCACTGGGGACCTCCTCAGCCCACACCACCCCGACTCTACCCCTCTCTTTCTCCATCCTCCTCTCTTCCCGGGTTTCCTGTTCTTTGTTTCTGAGTACATTTCCCCCAGGGGTCTTGGCCTTGCTGTGTGTCCTCGGGTTTAGTTCTTCTGGGTCTTTGATGTTTCTCTGTTTCCCTGTCTCTTCCGTGTCTCTCTGTGTCTCTCTGTGTGTGTCTGCCCCCAGCCCTCTCCATCTCCCGCATCTCTCTCTGTCTCTCTCTGTCTCTCCCTCCCTCGTCTCCTTTCTCTCACCTCCGGGTCCCCATCCTCCTGGTTCTCGGGGTCCCTGAGCTCCATCTCAAGGGTGACCTGGTGTCAGCTGGCCCTCGGGCAAGCACCCCTGGTCTGGGCTCCCCAAAAGCAGCACGCCCACTGAGCTCCACTGCACCCCTGAGCAGAGCCAAGGCCTGGAGCTCATCTGAAGGGTCTGCCTCCGTGCCCCTCTGCGTCCGAGTCCAGAGACTTCCCTGCCTGTCTGGCCCCCTCTCTCCACACCTCCCTGTCTCTGTCTTGCCCTTTTTCTAGCTCCCGGGTCTCAGGGTGGGTCTCCCCGCCTGTCTGTTGGTCCCCGGCCCCTCCCTCCTGTCCCCACGCTCTTCCCACTATGGTCGCTGTCTGTCTGTCTGTCTGTCTTTCAGGATGTCCGCACTCTGTCCCCCACTCTGGCCTGCTCTCCCCAGTGTCTCTCCGTCTCTCTCCCGTCTTTGTTTCTGACTCTCTCCAAGCCTTTTGTCCCTCCCTTTTTCTGGGCCTGGGACAGGGGTGTGTGTGACAGCTCAGAGACATCCTGTCACCCCCCCCACCCCCTCCCTCCCCCTTCCAAACTTAGACCAGCTTGGACTCTGGGCTCTGGTCCCAGGACAGAGGGGACAAAACATATTATGAACCCCCAGGGGCCGGGCCTGAGGGCAGCAGAGAAAGGGGAGCCCAGCCCCTTCATACACCTTACCTGGGTTGGGAGACCCAGGGCTCTGTGCATCCACCTGCCTCCATGGGCCTCTGGTGACCAGGGAGACCACTCCCAAAGCCCCCTAATACCAAGAGTCCCCCCCAGCCCTCCCCCATCAGACCCGGGAGCTCTTAATAGAGAGCCTCTGGGGAAAAGTCTTCTTTCATGTACTCAGCAAGGCTCTGAGGCCAGCTCTGCGCTGGGACCTTTATGCTGCATCTTCCCAGCCACGCAGAAGGGTGGTGATTTATCCCCAGTTTACAGAAAAGGAAACTGAGGTTCTGAGTGGCAATCGGCTTACGTGGGGTCAGAGAGGAGGAGGTGTGGGGTGACGCGGGACAGGCCTGTGTGACTCAGCCCGGACGCCTGCCCCATCAGGTTTCAACTACTACTACAACCTGCTATTAATAAAGACGCAGCTAGAAAGGTCTCTGGGCCCCTGGAAGGATCCCCAGGAAACTGGCTTCTGTGTTGGCCCTGGGAACCTGGGCAGGGCTGGCGGGGTGCAGTGCAGAGGCAGAACTTCCTTTGTTCTTTGACTTTTCGAGGTTTGTGGAAAGTTGCAAGCACAGAACAGTGGAAAAGGAAAGCCACAGGGAACACCCTCCACTCCATTGACCAGACTTCACAAACATTACTTTTTGCCATACTCTCTTTCTCTCTCTTTTCTTTTGTGGGGATGGAGTATTTTAAAGTAAATTGCAGCCTAGGGAAATCATCTGGGGCAAAATGATACACTGCCTGGTGTTTGGTTTCAAATACTCCAGCGGAGGAAAACATGGCCCAAGTGAGGGTGGGGATCTTGAGTCAACAGCACATGTGTTGCTGAGCACATGGAAGTTCCTTTACTCTTTACTCTTGGTTCTGCTAGAAATTTTCCCTCATAAAAAGCTAAAAGTCACTAAATAAACTACAGACATCATGATAAATTCTGCCCCAATGCTCAGGTTTACGTTTCCATCAAAGGAAGGAAAATTTCCAGCTCAACTGCAAAACTCTTATCAATCACATCGAACGGCACTGACGGTAATTCCTTAACATAAGCTAATACTCAGTCTGTATTCTTCGTCCCCCAATTTTCCCAATTTTCTATTGCTGCTTCAGTTGAGTCAGTAATCAGTGTCAACGTGACTTTGGAGGAACTTTTTTTTTTTATTTTGAAGTATAGTTGACTTACAATATTGTGTTAGTTTCAGGTATACAGCATAGTGATTCTTTTTTTAAAAAAATATATTTATTTATTTATCTATGGCTGCATTGGGTCTTTGTTGCTGCACGCGGGCTTTCTCTAGTTGCGGCAAGCGGGGGCTACTCTTCGTTGCGGTGTGCGGGTTGCTCATTGTGGTGGCTTCTCTTGTTGCGGAGCTCGGGCTCTAGGTGCGCGGGCTTCAGTAGTTGTGGCACGCGGGCTCAGTAGTTGTGGCCTGCAGGCTCTAGAGCGCCGGCTCAGTAGCTGTGGCGCACGGGCTTAGTTGCTCTGTGGCATGTGGGATCTTCCCGGACCAGGGCTCAACGCCATGTCCCCTGCATTGGCAGGTGGATTCTTAACCACTGTGCTACCAGGGAAGCCCCTGAAGGAACTTTTGATCACTCTGCCTTTTGTATTATTTGAATTTCCCCCACAGCATGTTACCTATTCAAAAACTAAAACTAAAATTAAATAATGCGATGATGACCCTTCATTCAGTGCTTATAAGGTGTCAGGCCCTGGCTCTTTATTTTTTAACTTTTTAAAATTCATTCAAGACTTTGTGGAGTCCTCCCGACAAGGCTTGGACGAGTAGGATGATGGCTTCCAATTTACTGATGGGGAAACTGAGCCCTGGAGAAACAGAGGCATTGGTCAGCAGCCAGAGAGAGGCAGAGCCAGGATTCGCGAGGGTCCGGGGACCCCAGGCTGCCCTCTACCACGCCACCACCCCACTCAGGCTAGAGCTGAGTCCCTCCCCTGGGGGGCTGCAGGGCCTGCAGGGCAGCTGCTGGGCTGGAGCTGAAAGGTCAGGCTGCAGAGCTGGCCACCTGGGTCCCCCAGTGGGAGGGTGAGAGGGGCCGCTGCAGGCCTCTGGCCCGCCCCAGCCCCCCCAGAGGCTCACTGATGATCCGGAGAGCTTTACACCTCCCCATTTAGCCACACTGCCGCGTGGGGTCACCCAGAGTGACCGGGAGAGGCAGGTGTGATGGTGCGGGGGGAGGCCCAGCCCAGGCCCCAGGGTGCACACACCCCTGTTAAAGCTGGGCTCTGGGCCTCCTGCCTCCCCACGCCCCCGTGTCTGCTGCTCTCCAGCTCCCAAGGACTCCTCCTGTGACTGTCTCCTGCCTCTGTCCCCCTGGCCAAGTGTCCAGCTACCTCCGTGCCTCAGTTTCCTCCTCATGAAATGGGAGCAATTGCTGGTCGTACTCAGAGCATTATTGTCAAAGAAACATTTAAAGTTTGTAACATATTATACACTGACAATACATAATGATTGTACCTGATACAATCACAAATGCAATATACATGATCTTATATATAATTATATATACTATGGACTCTCATATATAGGAGGTCTGGTATATATCTTATATATTATTTATATACTTTATATATTTTTCCAAATAAAATATTTACTTAAAGATCACATCAAGAATTAACTGCACTTCAGGGCTTCCCTGGTGGCGCAGTAGTTGGGAGTCCGCCTGCCGATGCGGGGGACGCGGGTTTGTGCCCCGGTCAGGAAGGATCCAACATGCCACGGAGCGGCTGGGCCCGTGAGCCATGGCCACTGGGCCTGTGCGTCCGGGGCCTGTGCTCTGCAACGGGAGTAGGCCACAGCGGTGAGAGGCCCGCGTACCCGCAAGAAACAAAAAACAAACAAACAAACAAAAAAAGAATTAACTGCACTTCAAATGTTATGCAGTTGGGGAATTCCCTGGCGGTCCAGTGGTCAGGACTCCGTGCTTTCACTGCCAAGGGCCCAGGGTTCAATCCCTGGTCGGGGAACTAGGACCCCACAGGCCACATGGCATGACCCTCCCCCCCCCAAAAAAGAAAAAATGTTGCGCAGTTGATCACTCACCTGCCCACCCCCATATCCTTGGACCAAAAAAAGGATAAAAAGAAAAAGAAAAAAAAAAAAAACCTGTAACGTTACATTGATGTGTCTTGTCCGGAAAGAATAAGATCACATACTAGTAGGGCAAATCTTGGCCATTAGCAGTTTTCGGGGTGCGTCATGAAGACTGGGCTGCCCTCCCCTCTAGGTTCACAAGAATCATGCTGTTTTCTCTCTATTGCACCCGGGCAGGGGGCTCTGTTCCTACAGGCACTGGATAAATACTGTTAAACAAAATAATGGATGAAAACACTAGACATAGCACCTAGAACAGAGCGATTGCTCAGTGTTACGATTGCTCTCAACAAATACGCTGATGGCAGTTACAACAGGCCAGACACTGTGCTGGGGGCTTTATTCCCCCGTGCAGGAATCTCACGGAATCCTCACCAGCTACCTGTCAGAGCGGCTCTAATATATTTCAAGGCACACGCAGGCCACATATGACCCCTCACTGCCTGTCTGTCTGACCTGGTCAACACAGCAGTACAAACCCTTGCTACGGTTCCTCATGCAAAAGAATATGTCAGGCACACACACAAAATATCCCAAATAACCATAATAAGCACCTCCATGTCCACCACCGTCCAGCTGAAGAAATAGAACTTTTCAGATATAACTGGAACCCTCTGTGTACTTACCCTTCTCCAAGTCCTTCCCTTCCCTCCCAGAAGTAATCACCATCCTTAAGGAGGTGGTGTTGTATAAATAGCATCAAAGGTTAAATGTTGATGCTATACGAAGGTCAAATGTTGTATAAATAGCATCACCTCTCTGACCTTCCGCAGCTTGCTTTTGTCCTCACCAGCTCACCCCTGTGAGTTTCATCCGTGCGGTTACACGGAGCTCAGGCTCTTTGTTTTGCAAAGATGTTGAATAGTCTAGTGTATGGACACGTTGTATTTTATGGATGCGTTCTTCCGAGCGTGGACATTTTATTTTTCTCCACTATCATGCTCTTCCAAGCAGGGCTGCAGAGAATATTCTTATATGTGTTGCCTTGTGCTGAGTGGTACACTTCATGGGGCACTGGCCTCAAAGTGGAATTCCTGGGTCGAAAGAAAAACGCGCCTCTAAATTCTTAGATATTGCCACGTGGCTCTCCAAGGTGGCTGTATCTGACATCGCCTTTTTATTTTTATTTTTGAGTCCGCAGGTCTCTTGGAGAGTCTCAAGAAAGCTATAGAGATGTGCACTGTCTGATACGAAAGCCACTAGCGGTGTGGAGCGCTTTCGCACTTGAAACGTGGCTTGTCCAAACTGAGATGTACTGTGAGTACAAAACAGACTGCGGATTTCAAAGACTTAGCACGAAAAAGAGAATGTAAACTACCCGTTGATGATGTTTATATTAATTACATGATGACATGATAATGTTTTGGATATACAGTCGAGCTCATCATTGGCGGATTCCATATTTGCAAATTTGCCTACCCGCTAAAAATGCTCCTGTGACCCCTGAACCTAGAGCACAGTGCTTTCGCAGGCATGCGCAGAGCAGCCAACAACGGGAGTCTCTGACACGTGTTCCCAGCTAAGGTTGAACAAACTCGCATCCTGTAAACGAGTGTCCTTTTTGCGCTACTTCTTGGTGATCTTCCACTTTCAGACGCCTCCCCAGACATGAAGCCCAAGTGCGGTCTAGGGTCCTGAAGGCTGGGATGGGGCTTATGGAGAAAATGCATTTTAGATAAGCTTCCTTTGGGCATGAGTTACACCACTGTTGGCTGTGAGTTTAATGTCAGTGAGTCCACAATATGCATATTAGACAAGGTGCCTTTAAGCAGGAATACACATAAAACAAGGTTATGTATAAATCAATGAACAACAACAACAGCAACAAATGTGTGACCATAGTCTGGGAGGCAACTCACCCTGTATTTCCCCCGGGGCAGTGGCTCAAGATCAATTATTCAGTGTTCACTATGCCGTTATAGACCATCACTACCGTGAATAAGAAGAATAAACTATATTGAGGGATGCCAGTAAAAAGAATATACTGTACTGAGTGAACTAAAACATATTAGTTACTTTCACCTTGTTTCTCTTGCACTTTTGTAAAAATGGAAACAGGATTTAGCAGACAACATCCAGGTTTACAGTCCCTGCCAGATCTCTCTAGAAATCTAGAGACAGTGGGCTCAGAATCAGGGCATCCTCCATGTCCACTGGGCTGCAGGCCAAGGGCCTGGCTGCATCTTCTCCCATGTGGACCATCACCCCCGCTTCCTGCCCGACTCCAGTCTCTCCCCCTAGAGTGAGCCCCCATCACCCCACCTCCGAAGGCATCTTCCTAACACTCAGAGATATCCTCTGTCCCTCAGCTTCTCAATAGCATCCCCTGGCTCCTTGTTCGTTGCCTTTGGGAAGGAATCCAAGCTCCCCAGCCTGGCCTCTGAGCTCTCCCGCAGCTGGCACGGGCCCCATCTTATCTGCTGCTACACCCATCTCACCTAACACCCCAGTCACAAGGAAGGCCTCACAGTTCCTGGGGGCACCCTGGATTCTCTCTCCCTCTCCTTGGGAAATGTGCATAAGGTGAGGAGGTTGACGGATGGCCGAGTGAAGGCCGTGTGTCATGACTTCATAAATCCCGTGTGCTTAGCGATAATTATAGCTAGTACTTACTGAATTCTGTGTATTACCAGACCCTGTGCTAATCCTCGCTGCAGCGGGGAGAGGTAGATCCTATTATTAGCTCCGTTTTATAATTGGGGAAAGGGAGGCTTGCCGAGATTCAGTCTCTTGCCCAGTGTCCTGCTGGGGGTCACGGCAGAGTCGGGACTCACACGGGGACAGTTGGGCTCCACGCTTCACACTCTGGGCCTCTCTGCTGGGCTGTGTGTCTGCCGGCCAGGAGCTGGGGACACGTGTGTGTCTAGTATGCTGACTGGTCTTGTTTCCATTCAAATGCAACACGCATTTCCTGGGGCCTGAGGTGAGGCAAAGAGCAGCAGATAGATTCTGTCCTCGCCGGGAGGAATCTGGGAGGAGTCTGGAGGGTGTCGAGTACAGGGATGCAGGCAATTATGAGGCAGGGTGTTACCTGCTCTAACGGAGGTAACTCTGAAAGGTCCTGATGGGACAATGGGTGGAGGAGAAAGAAGCTTCTGAGCAGAAGCCAGTGGTGACTGGGACTCAAACAGATTAGTTAAGGGAATTCCCTGGCGGTCCAGTGGTTAAGACTTGTGCTTTCAACTGCCGTGGGCCCGGGGTTTGATCCTGGTCGGGGAACTAAGATCCCACAAGCCAGGCAGGATGGCTAGAAAAAAGGAAAAAGGAAAAGAAAAGAAAAGAAAAAACAGATTAGTTAAATTTAACTATGGAGTACCTGCCCGTTAGGGTGTATCCAACAGGGTTGCAGGTTCTGCGGACACATCAGAGAGCAAAGGGAACAACTCCCACCCTCAGAGGCAAATCTCAGAGATGGGGAGGGGATGAGTTGTTGCCCAGGGGATGGGTCACTGGCGGGGGCGGGGGGGGGGGTGCGATGCCTAAAGGGTGTGGTGCTTCTTTTCGGGGTGATGGAAATGTTCTGAAAGTGATCGTGCTGATGGTCACACACCTCTGTGACGGCACCAAAAGCCCCCAAGTTGTACATTTTAAATGGGCATGTTGTGGAGTATGGGAATTATATCTCAGTAAAGCTATTAAAAAAATCCCTGTCCCGGCAGAGCACACACTCTAATCAGAGGCCCCAGCGACCTGACGTATTGGACACCCAGATCATTTTAACACCCTCCCCCTCCTGTATGGAACAGAAAGATTTTCAGTCATTACCATGCAAGAACCATCAGCATCCTTCTTGATTTGTGTTTTTTATTTCTCTTTTTAATTAATAAAACTTATTTTTCGGAGCTTTTAGGCTGACAACAAAATTGAGTGGAACGGGCCTTCCCTGGTGGTCCAGTGGTAAAGAATTGCCTTCCAATGCAGGGGACATGGGTTCGATCCCTGGTCAGGGAACTAAGATCCCACGTGCCGCAGGGCAACAAAGCCTGCACGCCACAACTACTGAGCTTGGGCGCCTCAACTAGAGAGCCCGTGTGCTGCAGACTACAGAGCCCACCTTCTCTGGAACCCATGGACCACAACTACAGAGCCCACATGCCCTGGAGCCTGCATGCCACAACTAGAGAAGAGAAAACCCTCACGCCACAACTAGAGAGAAGCTGGCGCATTGCCATGAAGACCCCATGTGCATCAACGAAGTTCCCGCATGCTGCCACGAAGACCCAATGCAGCCAAAAATAAATAAAAAATAAATCTTAAAATAAAAATTGAGTGGAAGGTACAGAGATACACCCCCTCACCCCACCCATCATAGCCTCCCTGTTACCAACATCCCCACCAGTGGTACATTTGTTACAATCGATGAACCTCTATTGACACCTCATTATCACCCAAAGCCCATAGTTGACATTAGGGCTCACTCCTGGTGTTGTACATTCTGTGGGTTTGGACAAACGTATCATGACATGTATCCACCACTACAGTATCATACAGAGTATTTTTGCTGCCCTAAAAATCCTCAGTGCTCCCTGCCATCTCCTGGCAACCCCTGATCTTTTTACAGCCTCCATAGTTTTGTGTTTTCCAGAGTGTCATATAGTTGGAATCATACAGCACGTAGCCTTTTTAAGATTGGCCTCTTTCACTTAGTTGTATGCATTCAAGATTCCTCCATGTCTTTTCGTGACTTGATAGCTCATTTCTTTTTCGTTTTTTAATTAATTAATTTATTTATTTGTTTTTGGCTGCGTTGGGTCTTCGTTGGTGTGCGCGGGCTTTCTCTAGTTGTGGCAAGTGGGGGCTGCTCTTCATTGAGGTGTGCGGGCTTCTGATCGCGGTGGCTTCTCGTTGCGGAGCACGGGCTCGTGGCACGCGGGCTCAGTAGTTGTGGCTCGTGGGCTCAGTAGTTGTGGCTCACAGGGTCTAGAGCTTAGGCTCAGTAGTTGTGGCACATGGGCTTCGTTACTCCGCAGCATGTGGGATCTTCCCGAACCAGGGAATGCGTCCCCTGCATTGGCAGGTGGATTCCCAACCACTGCGCCACCAGGGAAGCCCTAAGTATATGTATTTAAAACGTCATGGTAACATTTGCAGCAAATGCTCAGAACTTAGACCAACAAAAGATATTTTGCAGGGAAGCACTGACCTTGTTTTACCACTGACCTTGTTTGCAATCGCCCGTGTGTGGTAAAAGTGAAAAGCAGACCAAACCTTTAATGGGTTTTATTCTTGCTTTTATATCTTCTGGGTGCAATATTCCCTTACTACCTGCATCTAGGGCAGAACCCTTCCACAGTCCCCACCACGGAATGGCACTCAGGGGAGATTCCATTTGACACCAAGTGGATAGGCAGAAATTAGGAAGTGGGGAAATGGGGACCCTTAGGCAGCGCTGGGGGTGTGTGTAGACTGGTGTGTCCTTCTGGGGAGCGAGAGGGAAGACATTCCCAAGTGTGAGGACTCCCCTTCTGGTGAACACCCTGTGCTGGTAGCCTTCCGTTTGTCCCTCTCTCTCCTCTCTGTCTGGGTCATTCCTGCTGACTGCGTTACCTGGGCTGCATCTGACTTCTTCTTGGGTTCAGCCACTGGAAGGTGTCAGCAGGCTGTCGGCCAGAGGTGGGAGGAGTGCAGGACATGTGTTAGGGCTCGCAGGTCCCTCCTGGCCAAGCTGCCAGCGTGACAGCGGCACTGACCTTGAGCAACTCGCTTCGTCTTTCTGAGCCTCAGTTTCTCCCTCTGTCAGGTGGGGGTGAGGCATGTTATAATCCTCCCTTCATTCATGTGTTGGACAATTATTTGCTGTATATCTCTATCCCCACTTGAAAGACATGGAAAGAGGCTCAGAGAAAGGATTCGTCAGATGATTTAACAACAACAACAAAAAGTTAAGCACCTACTGTGTGCTAGGCTGTGCTCTAGGCTCTAGGAACCCAGCGGGAAAACTCAGCCACAGTTTGCACCCTGGAAGATGACACACGTAGGTAGGGATGGTTTATGGGTTGAAGCCCTAACCCCCAACACCTCAGAACATGACCTTATTTGGAAACAGGGTCATTGCAGATGTAATTAGTTAAGAGGAGGTTGTCCTGGAGAAGATGGGCCCTAATCCATTGCTGCTGGTGCCCTTTCAGTAAGACGGCCAAGTGAAGACAGCAACGCATGGAATAACACAGTGTGACGAGGAAGGCGGCGATCCAAGTGGTGCATCTCCAAGCCAGGGAAGTCAAGGATTGTTGGTCAACCACCAGGAGCCAGAAGGAGGCAAGGAGGCCCCTGCAGGCCTCCGAGGGAGCACGGCCCCGCCCACACAGGATCTTGGACTTGCAGCCTCCAGGGCTGTGAGACAGTCCATTGCTGTTGTTGTAAGCCACCTGGTTCGTGGTACTTTGTTATGGCAGCCCTAGCAAACCAAATACAGATGGATAGACTTGAAGCAATTAAGTAATCAAAGAAACCAACTTACTTTGGCAGTGAGTGCCCTGAAGGAAACAAAACAGAGAGATTGCATTTGTTTTCTGTGCTGGTAACAAATTAGCACAAATGTAGCAGCTTAAAACAGCACCCGCAGGACTTCCCTGGTGGCGAAGTGGTTAAGAATCCACCTGCCAATGCAGGGGACGCGGGTTCAAGCCCTGGTCCGGGAAGATCCCACGTGTTGTGGAGCAACTAAGCCCGTGAGCCACCACTACTGAGCCCGCGTGCTGCAACTACTGAAGCCCACGCGCCTAGAGCCTGAGCTCCACAACAAGAGAAGCCACCACAATGAGAAGCCCTCACACTGGAACGAAGAGTAGCCCCCGCTCGCCGCAACTAGAGAAAGCCCGCACGCAGCAACGAAGACTGAATGCAAACACAGCACCTGCTATTAGCTCACAGTTGTGAGTCAGGAGCTCAGGCTGGCTTGACTGGGTTCTCTGCTTGGGGTAGACAAGGAGGTTCCCGCCTCCTTGCTGGCTGTGGGCAGAATCCGCTCTGTTTTCAGAGGCTGTCTGCATTCCTTGTCGTGGGATCCCCTCCACCTTCCAAGCCAGCAACGGAGAATCTCCCTCCTGTAGAACGCCCCTCATGCTCTGAGTCTCTTTTTCCAGGAAGAGCCCCATCTCTTTTGGAGGGTCACCTGATGAGGCAGGCCCACAGAAGACCCAGTTCCTATCTGAGATTTGGAACCTCAATTCCAGCTGCACTGTCCCTTCATAGCAGCACCTAAATCAGCGTCTGACTGAATAATTGGGAAGAGGTGTGTATTCATCCAGGGAGCTGGGATCTTGGGGCCATCTTACCTGGGCCTATGACAGGGGATCACTAGAGAAACATGGGATGTAGGGTGGGCCTCCTGGAGGAGGGGTGAGGGGGTCATCCCAGGCAAAGAGGCTCGCCCGTCCCAGGCCACGAGGTGAGATAGCTGATCTGAGCTAGGAACCAGCAGAGTCGTTGGGGAGATGAAACCAGAAAATGCGTGTGAAGTGCCTGACACCAGCGAATGGGCGAGGCAATAAATAGTAGCTAACTTATCCCATTATTAGAAGTCTGGAGGCCGCCCAGCTCGCTCTCTTTCTGGCCCTCCCTCTCCCGGTGACCTTGGGTGGGTCACGTCCCTGATTCCACATCGGGGTCCACCAACACCCCGCTCCCTCCTTGAGACGAAAGAGCTGGTTCGGGAGGAGGGCAAAGGAGGGCAGCTGGGGCTTGCGCAGCCGGGTGAGTGGCAGCAAATATTTATGGAGCGCGGGTCGGTGCCAGGCACAGTGCCGGGCGTGGCGAGATAAGGGGCTGTGGAGGGTGGGGACTTGGCCTCGGAGGCTGAATTCCAAACTGCCCGCCCAGGGGGCCGGGAACAGGGGGTAGAAACCGCTGTGGGGCTGGTGCCTGGGAAAGGTGGGTGTGGCTCTGCGTGGCTGGATGTCCACGGGCAGGTGGCCGTCCCCTTGGAGCCTCAGAGCCCCTCATGTGCTCAGGTCCCTAGCTCCTCCGGACCGAGTCTTCAAACACTCCTCAAAAGCCCTCCTCGGTCACCCGGCTGAAGTCACATCTCCCGTCACACGCCAGCCAGAAACTCCCGCTTGTTGCTCAGCTCTGCTTCTCTCTCTCTCTCTATTTTTAGTTTTGATTTTATTTTTTTACTGACGTAGAGTTGATTTACAATGCTGTGTTAGTTTCAGGTGTACAGCAAAGTGCTTCCGTTACACACACACACACACACACACACATCTATTCTTTCTCAGGTTCTTTCCCCTTATAGGTTATTACAAGATACTGAGCTCCCTGTGCTTGCTTCACTAGCTCTTGATGGTACCTGGCATCCAAACACAGGTGGGCTTCAAGGAAATACATACTGTGACATGGGACTATAATATAAACTATTTATATGAGATAATGTTGTAGTTGACTATCACCCAAAGTATAAAAGAAACGTCTGTGAATCCATACGGATACAAATAAATGATTGGGAATGCCCTGGCGGTCCAGGGGTTAGGGATCCGAGCTTCCCCTGCAGGGGAGACAGGTTCCATCCCTGGTTGGGGAACTAAGGTCCCGCAAGATGCGTGGCGTGGCCAAAACGAAACAAAACACACACAGAAAACAAACAAATGATTGAATAGATAAACAGGGTAAGGAGAAGGGACAGAATTCGCCAAAAGTGTATCTGGATACTTCCCCTCCCCTCCATGTGGGCTGCAGCTCAGCGACTTGTTTACAAAGAGTAAGAGTCTGGAACGGGGAAGGGGCCACTGCACAGCGTGGAAACCACCAGGTGAGGCAGGTTAACATCTTCAGTGATAGTCACGTGGGTAAGGCGCGGCCCGGGAGCGCTGGGCACGTGGGCGTGGCCTTTCTTCCAGGGATTCCTCAAAATGGTCGGGATCATGAAAGACCAAGACAAGCCTGAAAGGTGACCACAGACCCGTGGAGAGTCAGGAGGCAGGAAGTAAGGCCACGGTGGTGTCCTGGGTGGGATCCTGGGACAGAAAGCTATTAGGGACAGTGAGCAAAATCTGAGGAAAGGGTTGCATCTGCCAGTATTGGTTTCTTGGTTTGGGATGGTAGGGACATGATAACATTGGGGGAACCTGGGTCAGGGCACACAGGACGGCTCTGACCATCGTAGCAACTTCTCTGCAAATCTAAAAACGATTCTAAAAGAAAAAGGTTGTTGAAGGAGAAAGGCAGGCAGGCATAAGAGGACCTCTGCTCCCACTCTCCACCAGTCTGTCCTCCAAAAAGAAGCCAGAGGGAATCTGTTAAATCAGGAGAGGAATTTGTGCTACTCAGGTGTTCTGTATCTCTCAGAATTCATCAGATGGTAAGGTCTCAGGCATGCATTTCACGGGATTTAAATTTTATCAAGGACAAGAAGGTTCAATAAATATTTGATATCTTGTTATGTTATTCATACTGAAGTATTTAGGGGTGATGTGGTCTAATGTTTGCAAATTGCTTTGAAATGAATTTTTAAAGGATAGATGGATGGGGACCATCTGTATTTCCACTCAGTTTTTCTGTGAACCTAAAACGGCTCTAGATAGTAAAATTTATTTATTTTTAAAAAGATGGAGTACTTCCCTTGTGGCCCAGTGGTTAAGAATCTGCCTGCCAATGCAGGGGACACGGGTTAGATCCGCGGTCCAGGAAGATCCCACATGCCGTGGAGCAACTAAGCCCGTGCGCCACAACTACTGAGCCTGCACTTTAGAGCCCATGAGCCACAACTACTGAAGCCCGCGCGCCTAGAGCCCGTGCTCTGCAACGAGAGAAGCCACTGCAACGAGAAGCCCACGCACCGCAACGAAGAGTATCCCCCACTCGACGCAACTAGAGAAAGCCCACGCACAGCAACTGAGACCCGACACAGCCAAAAATAAAAATTTTTTAAAATTAAAAAAGAGTTTGCATGCCACAACTAAGACCTGGCACAACCCAATAAATAAATAAATATTTTTTTAAAAAAAAAGAAAAGGGAAAAGGCAAGTCAAATTATGCCAGCCTCTTGATGAATCCCTTTGGGGCTCTGTCTGCATTTCTTTGTTTTTTTTTTTTTTTTTAAGATTTTTTTGGTGTGGACAATTTATTTTTTAAGTCTTTATTGAATCTGTTACAATATTGCTTCTGTTTTATGTTTTGTTTTATTTGGCCGTGTGACATGTGGGATCTTAGCTCCCCAACCAGGGATTGAACTTGCACCCCCTGCATTGGAAGGCAAAGTTTTAAACCACTGGACCGCCAGGGAAGTTCCTCTGTCTGCATTTCATTTGGAGAAGAAACCAGAGTCTTTTCGAGTTGCTACTGGATCTGGACCCCCATCCCCCGCTCCACTCAGGCTGGCCTCTCTGCACCCTGAACATGCTGGTCACATTCCCACCTCAGGACCTGTGCATGCACTGTGCACCTCCCTTGGGACACATCCCCAGTTACCTGCGAGGCTCCCCCCCTTTGGCTCCTGTTTGGACAGGCCTGCAGTTCCCACCCGACCCCCACCTTGTCCTGCATCACCCTGCTCCACAGCATCATCCCCTCCCAAGATGCTTCATCACTTACTTGCTCACTGTGTTTTCATGTCTGTCTCTGCCCACCAGGATGGATGCCCCACGTGGGGAGGGATTTGTGTCTGTTTCATTAGCCGGTGGACGATCAACACCTAGGACGGTGCCCAGCCCAGAGTGGGAGTTCGGTAAGTATTTGTTGAATTGATGTCCTAAGTATATTTGTTTAGCTGCATCCCCTACCAGAATGTAACCTTGTTTGCTTGTCCACTGATGTGTCTCCTACCTGTAAGCACATGTTGCTCAATGAATGAATGAATGAATGAATGATGAGTGAACAAGGTTAGGGTGAATCCTTGTATAAGGGGTTAAGAGCACAGGCTTTGGCATGGGTAACAACCCAGACTTTGATTGTGTCTGAAATTGGGGAGGGAAGATGCCGTCTTGCAGGACTGACCCCTTCATCTGTGGGATCTGACATCATCTGCAGGTAGACAGTGTCAGAACTGAACCGAACTGTAGACACCCAGCTTTGCTGCAGAATTGCTTGATGTGTGACCAAATGTCACACACACATTTGGTGACCGGAAGTGTCAGAGGTGAAGTATTCCATGAGTAGTGTTGTAGGAGAGTAGAGAAGAAAAACAGAAGAGTTTTTCTTTGCATACCTGGAGTAGTCATATTCATAGGGCCAGAAAGTAGAAGGGTGGTTGCCGGGGGCCAGATGGAGGGGGAACAGAGAGTTATTATTGTTTAATGGGGACAGAGTTTCAGTTGGGGACAATGAAAATGTTCTGGAGATGGAGGATGGTAATGGTTACAGGACAATAGGAGTGTCCTTAATGCCACTGAACTGTACACATAAATGGTTAAAAAAGGTAAATTTTATGTTATGTTTTACCTCAATAAAAAAAGAACTGGAAAATGAAAAAAAAAAAAAAAAAAGAAGAGCACAGGCTTTGGGACCACAATGCCTGGGGTCTTATCCAGATCTGCTACTTACTAGCTGTGTGACCTTGGGCAAGTCATTTCACATCTCTGTACTTGAGTTTCCTTCTCAGGAAAATGGAGCCCCCTTGGGAAGCCCTCATGCTGGTGGGATGGTAAGTGGAAAATAGTCTGGCAGTTTCTTAAAAAGTTCATTGTAAACTTCCCACACACTATGGCAATTCCGCTCCTGGGAATCTGCCCAAGAGAAACAGAAGCATACGTCTACGGGAAGACTTGTACACACATGTTCATAGCAGCACTATTTATAACAGCCAAAGAGTAGATACAGCCCAAACCCCCATCAACGATGAACTGATAAAAAAAAAAAATGCGGTCTGTCCATATAATGGAATATTATTCAGCCGTAAAAGTGATGACATGCTGTTACAATTTACAACATGGATGGACCTTGAAGACATTAAGTGAAAGAGGCCAGATACAAAAGGCCACATGTTGTATGATCCATGTCTATGAAATGTCCAGAAAGGCAAATCTCCAGAAAGTACTTTAGCGGCTGCCTGGAACTGCAGGTGGAAACGGGACATGACGATTAATGAGCACAAGAGATCTTACTGGGGTGATGGAAATGTTCTAAAATTGGATTGTGGTGACAGCTGCACAATCCTGTGAATTTACTAAAAATCATTGAATGGTACACTTAAAATGAATGAATTCTGTGGCATGTAAATGATACCTCAACAAAGCTGCTTAAGAAGAAAAAAACAGAGCTCATAATAGTATCTATCTAATGATGCGAAGATTAAGTGAGCTAATCCACGTAAATCCCCTCAGAAAGACATGTAGGGTAAATACTCAAGAAATGTATTTTGTATTATTATTAACAAGTGTGTTGAGATCGTCCGTGTAAGATGCTCACCACAGGGAAAGACAAGCAATAGGGTTAGATTCATGAACACCACTACTATTGCTTCATAATAATACAAATTACTTGGTTATTTTACCATTTCCTGTGCCTGTCCCACAGACGTGGGCCTCAGTTTTCTTATCTGCAAAATGGGAGAACTGGGCTCCATCTCTAAGGCCCTTTTCTTGCCATAAGTTCTGTATTTTGTTCTAGGAATGTTTCTCTTCGGATGTGGCATGTCAAGGTTGAGGGAGCGTATGGGGTGGGGGAAGGTGGTGGGCAAATCTGTAGTGGCAGGGGTTGCCTTGGGGCTTGGAGACCAGGATGTGTGTGTGTGTGCGGGGGGAGCTGGAAGGGTGGGTTGTGTGGCTGGGAGCTGATTGTGAAGGTCACATGGGCCTGATGTTGGGTTCAGGGCATGGAGCTGGTCCAGCCTAGGTTCAAATCCTGTGTCCACCAGTTCCTAGCTATGGGATTTTGGACAAGAGACTTCCGCTCTGAGCGCTGTTTCCACCTCTGGAAAATGGTGAGGATGTTTCCCATCAAGAACTAGGATTCCCTGAGATCATATTTATAGCAACCTGGGAGAATAATAATAACAAAGCAACAACAGCAAAGACTTCCTCCCAGGTGCCAACCATTGTCTTCAGCTCTTTCCACAAAGTAACCTTTTTTTTTTTTGGCCGCGCTGCTCGGCTTGTGGGATCTTAGTTCCCCGACCAGAGATCAGAGATCAAACCTGGGACCTCGGCAGTGAGAGTGCGGAGTCCTAACCACTGGATCGCCAGGGAATTCCCCAAAGTAACCCTTTAATACGAAGGACTCAATTCATATTAGTGATCACAGAAGTAGGACAAGTGCCTTCTTAGCTTTAATCCTCAGTTTGCCCCTTCTATAAATGGGGCTATATAAACGTCTCCCTCAATGAGTTCTGTCCATGAGATTGTGCTGAAAAGTTTTCTGGCCCACATTGGGATGTGGTAATAGGGAGCCACTGAAGGTTCCTGGGCGGGGGGGAGGTGGCTGGCCTGTGAAGAAAGCATAGCCCAGCCCCCCTTCTCCCCAACACCCAAGGTTAAGTTACAGATTCCTGTAGGATCTAGTGCATAGGCTCATTTGGAAACCCTAATTTATTTGTGCCAATATTTGATTCTTATCCGTCTTCCCCACTGGTCTGTAAGCTCCGTGAGGGCAGGTGCTCAGCTGGTCTTTGCCCCCAGCATCCAGCACTGGGTGGTAGTGAACACAGGGCTGATCAAACAGGCTAGCACGTGTTGAGTGCTTCCTACGTGCCAGGCACCGTTCCAAGGGCTCGGCTAAGATGTGTCTCATTACCTCTTGGACAGAGGGAATTCTGCAAAGCTCTGGGTGGTCCTCATCTCCCCTCCCTGACTCTCAGCGGCCCTCTTTCCAGCTTCACGCCCGCCCTCCCTCTGCCTGTGTTTCATCACACCAGGGAAGCAAACTTCCCTCCTGAGCCTCCAAGACAACTCGGTTTGTTGCCCTGGGAAACAAGCATGATGTCACCCCTCTCTGGCCTGGCCTTACAGGTGTCAGGATACCTAAGTAGTTAGTGTCATTATCTGCATAGAGCAAGGGAGAGCTGGGGAAGGCAGGATGTCAACGGGAGGAAAGAGAAGTTTAAGGAGGATTGGCTTGGAGACATCCTTCACCCCCACCCCCCCCCCCCCCCCACTACTAGGACCTAAACAAATGGGTTAAACACACACACACACACACACACACACACCCCTGGAGGATATGTAGAAAACGACACTCCCCAACCCACCACCAATTCCTTGCGGTTTCTCAAACATGTAGCACCCAACCACCCCACACACGGCCTTTGCCCCTGCTCTTCCCGCCCCCCACCTGGTTCTTTGAAGGTCAAAGGTCAGATGTCATCTCCCCAGAGGCCCCGCCCTCCCCACGGGCTCCCTTTTCACAGTGCCCTGTAGTTTTCTTGGAAGCCCTTACCAATACCTGATGTTATGTTGCAGATTGGTTTATTACCTAGGGCAGCGAGGTCCAGTGGAACTTTTTGCGATGTGGAATGTTCTAGATCTGTGCTGTCCAACAGCGTAGCCACCAGCCACAGGGGGATACTGGGCACTAGAAACAGTGTGACCGAGGAACTGAACTTTTAATCTTATTTCATTTTAATTATTTTATTGTAAATGTATTGATATTATTCTCCACTGGGAACAGCCGCCAGGGGCTAGCAGCTAAACCGTATCAGGCTGTGCAGAGCTGCAATTCCAGCCCCTCCCAGTGCGGCTTTCTGTGGGGCCTAGCACTGCGTCTGGTAAATGATGGATTCCACGTAGGGATCCCTGAAGATGCCCAGGGCAGGTGGCCGCTTGCCTTCTTCCACTCCCGTTTCTTGTGAGTTTCCTGCTTGGCTGAGAGCCCCATGGTCCCTGACGTGCTTATCTGCATCCTTCCCGCTCTGAACCCAAGCTCCGAGCCTGGTGGACACATCCCTGCTCACCCAGATGCCCTCAGCCAGCCCTCACTCCCACAGACAGCCCCACTCTCTCCAGTTCCACGAACTCACATTTATTCACAGACAGACAAAAGGACAGGGACAGACCTTTGCTCACTGGGGACCCCCCATAGGGTCTGGCAGTTCCAAAGAGGTGATGGTGTCCAGTGTGTGTAACGGGGGACAGCCAGGCCGGGGGCCCCCGCCTCAGTGTCCATCCCTCTGGCCAGTGTCCCCCACCTCCTGAATCAGCGTCCTGCCTTCAGAAGTGGGGTGAGCAGTTCCTAACCAGCATCAGGGGGGTCTGGGGGTGGGCGATGGGGAGGGAGGGGCGGCCCAGCCTCCTCCCTCCTTAGTGTCGAGGGCTAGAAGGGGAGGGGTGGGTACGCAGAGGAGGTTCCTCTCCTTCAACTTCCCTCCTTCATATTGCAAACCGGGAGGTCAAACGGAGGGGCTGAGGATGGGTGTGCGGGTCAGGAGGCCAGGCCCCCCCAATCCGCGCAGGTGAGCCTTGCTGTCGATCTCTTCTTCCTCCATCTCGAAGGCTGAGTGGTCTTGGCTGTCAAAACAGGAGGCGCTGAGGAAGACGGGGGGTGCCGGCGGCGGCCGAGGTGGGGTCCCCGGGGAGGGCGGCTCCTCCTTGATGTGTGCGATGGGCAGCGGAAGCCCTTCCTCCTCCTGGCCGGCGGGGGGCGGCGGGGGCGGCGGGGGCGACGGCGGGGCCTGGGCCTGGAGCGCCTGCTGCGCGGCGGCGGCCCTCTCCAGCTCAGCGCGGTGGCAGCGTTGGTGGCGCAGGAGGCTATAGGCGCGCGAGAAGCGCCGCGAGCAGTGCGGGCACGGGTGCGGGGCCGGACCGCCCGCGTGGACCTGCGCGTGGCGGGCCAGGTCGGCCAGCCGCTTGAACTCCCGCTGGCAGCGCACGCACTGGAAGGGCCGCGCCCCAGAGTGGGTTACCCCGTGCTGCCGCAAGTGCGCACGGCGCCGGAAACCTTTGCCGCACTCGGGGCACCAGAATCGGGGCTCCCCGGCGGGGGGCCGGGCCGGGGCGGCATCCCCTCCGTTCTGCCCGCCTTCTCCACCCTCCGAGGCGCCCCCACACTCTGCCCCTTCGCCCCCCTCGGGCCCCTTCCCTGAGGTCCGTCCGCCCGACACCTTGTCGTCCTTCTTGCCCGCCGCGGGCAGCGGGGCCAGGAGGCTGAGCGCGCCGTGGACGCGACGGTGCTGGCGGAGGTAGGAGGCGAGGCGGAAGGCCAGGCCACAGTCCGTGCACACGAAGGGGCGGTCGGTGGAGTGGACCAGCCGGTGGCGGGACAGCGACCAGGGCCTGGCGAAGGCCTTGAGGCAGATGGAGCACTGGTGGCGCTTGGGACGGGGCGGGGGCCCCCCTTCGCCCTCCTGTTCGCCCTCGGGGCGCAGGCACGGGTGCGCTTTGAGCTCGCCCTTGGTGGCGAAAGCTTCACGGCAGCGGAGGCACAGCAGCGTCCAGTCGGCCTGGAGCAGGACCTGCTTCTCCTCCTGCCGTCCGGCCGCCAGCGCCAGCTCGGCCCTCAGCTCCGCCGCCCCGGCCTCGGCCTCCTCCTCCTCTGACTCGCGGGGCTCCGCGCTCGTGGCGGCCGCCAGCGTGGCCGGCTCCCCCGCGGACCACGTGTCGGGCCGCGCCGCCGCCTCCACCTCCTCCTCCGCGGCACCCGCTGCTGCAGAGGTGGGCTGCTCGGCGCCCTTGTCCTGCGGGCTCCAGCCGGACCCGGCCGCCTCCTTGGCTGCCCTCTCGATGGCCAGCTCAACCCCGCCGCCCGCGTGCTCCTGGGCCAGGTGGCGCCTGAGCTGGGCAGGCTCAGGGAAGGTGCGGGGGCAGGCGGCGCAACGCAGCGGGGGCTGCGGCCCGTGGCCACGCAGGTGGCGCGAGAGGTGAGCAGGCCGGCGGAAGGCCTTGGGGCATAGGGGGCAGGCATGGGGCCGCAGGCCCGAGTGGCTCAGCCGGTGCCGGGAGAGGTAGTAGGGGAAGCGGAAGAGGCGGCCACAGGTGGGGCAGGGCAGGGGCGCCCGAGGAGCTCCAGCGCCCCCCCCTGCCACGGCCTCGGCCACGACCCCGGCCCCGGCCACGACCCCGGCCCCGGCCACGGTGAGGTGGGCTGCCCTGGGCTGGTGGAGGAGGCTGCGGATCCATGCCTGTAAAGAGATAGGGAAGAGGTGGAGATTTGGGGAGGCAGGGGGGGTGCAGAGAGAGACAAGGAGACAGACAAGGAGACACAGAGAGGGTCAGATATTTAGCCGGGCAAGGGAAGGCGAGACAGACGAAAAAGGCCGAGATGAGAGGTAGAGACCAGGAGAAACAGAAAGGATGGTGAGAGGCAGAAAGCAGGAGAGGGAGATGGGGACACCCAGCAGAGACAGAGAAGAAGAGAAAACAAAGAGATTTAGGCAGAGATGGTGCAAACACAGAGATCAGAGGAACCATGGCAGGGTGGAGGGAGGGAGAACAAGACAGAGACAGTAGAAGAGACAGAGGCAGACAAAGTCAGTGAACTGCTTTTCCTCCAGGGGCCCCACTGGAACGTATGGGGAGGGGCTGGGAAACAGCCCTTGGTGCCGGAGTGGAGGGGGTGGGATTCAAAATCGGGAGGCCCCGGAAATGGAGTGTGGGTGCCCAGTCGCCAGAGTCTGGGAGAGGCCGGGAGTAGGAGGGCTCAGACTCTTGGGCAGGGAGGGGGCTAGGGAGGGAGGGGGCGAGATCCCGGGCGCTGAGGTTGGGGGTGTGGGGGGGGTTGGGAGATGACCGGGGTCCAGCCTCTAGACTTCTGTACGTGGTGGGTATGGATTCCTGGGTCCCAGTGGTGGACAGGGCTGGGGGGAGGGGGCTGAGCCCCCAAGACAAGGGGGAGGAGGGGGCTGGGGGCCCAGCTGCTCGAAATCTCCAGCGAGGAGGAGGCTGAGGGCCAGGGCCCTGGACCCCCCCACACGCCCCCGAGGAAGGCTGCTGGGGGTCGGGAGCCCTAGGTCTCCAAGGGGGGGCCGCGGTCTCCCCGCTGGGCCCAGCCTTTGGTTCCCCGCAGGCATGATCTGCAGAACTGGGGCCGCGGGCCGAGGCCTTGCAGATTTCTGAGCCCGGGGCCTGGGGCTCGCCCCGATGACTGGGCGCCCGGCTCTTACCTCCGCCTCCTTTGCTCCTTTCTTCCTTCCCCGCGGCCGGCCGAGCGCGGATGGTGGTGGCAGGGAGGGAGGGCCCCGAGCGTGGTGGGGGGTGGAGGAGGCTGGGCTCGGTGTCACCGCCTAAGCCTTCCCCCCGGAAACCCGGCTTTTCGTCCGAGCCTGAGAGAGGAAAGACTGGCTGGGAAGCCGGAAGATGGTGGAGGAGGAGAGCCAGGGGGCGGAGAGGGGGGCGCGGCTTGGACTCCTGGGTTCTGTAAGGGGAGGGGGCTGGGGCCCCGTCCTCTGGGCTCCCGAGGGAGGAGGGGGCTGGGTCCGGCCCCCCTTCTTCCCCTCCCCAACAGACACACATATTCATTCATTCCTTCAACAAATACACATTTATCAGGTCCTGTCTGTGCCAGGCACTGTGTTGGGCGAGAGGGGTGGCCGGGAAAGGAGATGAATGAGGCAGTGACAGAGGCTTCAGGGAAAGTACCGGCAATCTGGACTAAAACCTGACAGCAGCCTTCACGTGGGTGCCTGAGCAAGCGACTTTCCCTTCTCTGAGCCTCAGTCTCCTCCTCTGTGATAAACCCCGCGTATATCCACTTGACCCTAAGAGACCAGTTACTCATTTTGCAGCATATATTCACTCGAGCCTAAGCCACCAATATTAACTGAGCACCTACTATGTTCTAGCTCTGTCCTTGGTGCTGGAGCTGCAGTGGCAAAGACAGAGGCCGCTGGACCCTGTCCATAGGGAGCTCAGGGACTGGCAGAGGAGGCAGACAAACACAGATCCAATGGCCCTTCTGGAGAGTGTGCTCCAAAGCCAGAAGCAGGATGCAGTGGGATTACAGGGAGCAGAGACAACACTGAGTGAGAGTGATCCCTGAAGGCTTCCTGGAGGCAACGATGTTTCCGCTGAAACCTGCAGGATGAAAGCCGAGGGTTAGGAATGGGAAGCGGGAGGCAAATGGAAATGGGAGAGAAATATACCGACACAGACACTATTCTTCTGATAGTTCTACTCAGAAACATGCCACAAATGGTGTCTGTACCAGGTTAATCGTTGCAGTATTGTGCATGACTTCGAAAGACAGGAAATGAGCTACCTGCCCATCGGTCAGGGATTTGAGTGATAAATCGTGATTGAGCTACCCAGCAGAATGCTATGTGTCCATAAAAAAAAGAATGAAGAGGTTAACCTCACTGTGTAAAAACATGGAAAGGCTCCAAATGATAACGGAGAAAACACGGAAGGTGGAGCACAGCCTGCAGCCTGTTCTGTCTGCACTTATCAGCGGGTTGTGTCTGGGAGAACTGGAAGGAGAGAGAAGAAACTGGCAACATTCTAACTCCCAGGACTGAAACTTACTACGCTCTGCCCTTTTGTACTTTTGGAATTTGAAACCACGTGAATGTGTTTCATACTTAACAAAGTAAAGGAAAAAGAAACAAATGATGAGGGATAATAAAAATAAATACAATGAAAATAAATGATAGCTTACTCTTGTAAGTGCTTTACAAATACAAGCCCATTTTTTCCTCCTTACGTTAAGAAGTGCGCAACATTCTCCCATTTCACAGAGCAGTAAAGTGAGGTACTGAGAGGTTTCAAAGTAGTGAGTCTAAGTCTTTGCATTTCACAAAGAGATGGGAGAAATGATGGTGAGGAGCATGATTTTTCAAAACATCTGGTCAATAATACTACATTTTTAAGGACATATACATATAGAGCAGAAGTCTAAACACATCCATGGAAACAATAAGCACCAAATTTGGGATAGGGGTTACCTTTGAGAAGGGAGAGGCAATCATCTTGGGGGGGGGGAGGTCTATGGAGTCAGGTGTACCTCTTATGTTTTAATAAAACTGGTAGTCAGGGGCTTCCCTGGTGGCGCAGTGGTTGAGAGTCCGCCTGCCGATGCAGGGGATGCAGGTTCGTGCCCCGGTCTGGGAGGATCCCACATGCCGCGGAGCGGCTGGGCCCGTGAGCCATGGCCGCTGAGCCTGCGCGTCTGGAGCCTGTGCTCCGCAACGGGAGAGGCCACAACAACAGTGAGAGGCCCAATTAAAGAAAAAAAAAAAAAAAAAAAAACTGGTAGTCAATATATGGGTGTGTGTGTGTATACTTTTTATTTGTTGAAATACATGTAACATAAAATTTACCATTTTAACCATTTTGAAGTGTACAACTCAGTGTCATTAAGTACATTCTCGAGGGGAATTCCCTGGCTGTGCAGTGGTTAGGACTCTGCGTTTCCACTGCAGGGGGCACGGGTTGGATCCCTGATAGGGGAACTAAGATCCCTCCTGCCATACAGGGCGGCCAAAAGCAAACAAAAACAAACAAACAAACAAAAGCAAAGAAAAATTCACTAGTTCCACTATCTAGTTCCAGAACTTTTTCATCACCCCAAACAGAAACCCGGATCCATTAATCTGTCATTCCCCATTCCCTTCTCCCCCCATCTCCTGGCAACAAATAATCGTCTTTCTGTCTCTTTGGGTTTGTCTTCTGTGGATATTTCATATCAGTTAAGTCATCTAGTATGAGGTCTTTTATGACTGGCTTCTTTCACTTAGCATAATGTTTTCAAGGTTCATCCACATTGTAGCGTGTGGCAGCACTTCATTCCTTTTTATGGCTGAATAATATTCCACTGTATGGGTATACTGTATTTTGTTTATCCATTCATTTGTTCATGGACCTTGGGTTGTATCTACCTTTTGGCTATTGTGAGCAGTACTATTATGAACATTTGTTATGTATAAGTTTTTCTTTTAATGGCTGTTTTCAGTTCTTTTGCGTATATACCTAGGGTGTGTGAGTGTGTTATTATTTTATTATCTATATTTTGAAGACTTAATATATATTTTTTCCTAAACGAAAGAAACGAATTCAGCAATGAGGTTGAGGGGAAAGAAATTTCAGAGAGATCAGCGTGTTATATGTGTGTGTAGGCGTGGGCAGAGGTGGGGATCATGTCCTGGGGGAGATTTGGGGCCTTGGATTGGGGCATCAAAGGCGGCCAGTGTGGTGGAGAGAGGCCGGAGCTGCACGAGCAACTATGTCCGGCGTCCTAGTCCAGGCTGAATGCTGGACGCATTCCGAGTGTACTGAGAAGCCATTGAAAAGGTTTTAAGCTGGAGAGTCACATGATCCGATTAGTGTTTTAGAGAAATTCCTGTGGGACCCGCGAGGAGGCCCGGCCGGATGCAGGGGAGACCGAGGCGGGGAGCAGGAAGGAGGCGGTGCCCGGGTCCAGGTGAGAGATGGGGGGCCTGGGCGGGGCCGGCCTCGGGCAGGGGGCGGGACCTGGCGCTGATTGGCTCAGGGCTGCCCTCCTGGATGCCATTCCCACCGCCTCCACCTCCTCATTGGCTTCCCTGCCTCGGCCCCCCGCCTCCCTCGCGTGCAGTCTCCGGCACCTAGAAATCACATCACTTCGCTCCTGTGCTGAACACCGTCCCGTGGCTCTCACCTCTTCCTCCCCACCTTCCTCATCTGCACCCCACGCCCTACCGTCTGAACCCTGGAAGCTCCCTTCACGGATTCCTGTCTTTCTCCCTCTGCTTCACTCTGCTCCATCCACACTGCCCTCTCTGCTCTTTCGGACTCAGGGCCTTTGCACATGCAGTTCACTGCCTGGAATGTCCTTCTCCTAGCTTTCCATAATTTTTCCCGTACTTCCCTCATTTCTTACAGATCTCCCCAGAGACACCTGTCCCGTTCACGTTACCTAAAACAACCCTCCTGGGAATTCCCTGGCGGTCCAGTGGTTAGGACTCCGCGCTCCCACTGCAGGGGCCATGGGTTCCATCCCTGGTGGCGGAACTAAGATCCCACAAACTGCGCAGTACGGCCAATAAATAAATAAATAAAAATAAAATAGCCTTCCTGACACCTTCTAGTCCTTGCTCTGCCCTAATTTTCAACTTTGTACTTACTGCAAACATTAGGCTACTTTTCCTATTTTGCCTGTTTCCCCTTCCACATGGAATATAAATTCCCAGGGAGTTTATATGCCAGGCTTCGCCTGTGTAACTGCTCTACCCTCAGCAAGCCTCGCATATCAAGCAGTATTTGTGGGTGAATAAAGAGGGACGAAGGGTGAGGAGGAGTGAGGGCCTCAGGTTTTGGAGTGGGGGGCGCCCTGGAAGGGGAGAAGACCGACGTGGCGGGGAGATGCGAAGCGCATCACATCAGATGTGAGCGGGCGGTGCGGGTGGCTGGCTCCACCTGTCCGCATGTGAGAGTCAGCTCTGCCCACAGAGGCGTCGGAGTCGCCAGCGTCTGGCTAGTAACTGATGCTCTGGACCGGTTGAGCTCACCCCCAGGGTAAAATCCTCCCCCTCTGCCTTCGAGCCTCAATTAGCACATTGATAAGATGCGGCCACGAGTTGGGGACGAGGTCCAGCCCACCACCTGGCACTGAGACACTCGGGAAAGGGGACGAATCCCTATTGCTACCCTCTCAGAAGAGAAAGGATTGGAGTGGAGGTGAGGTAGGCAGGAGGTCCCTATTCATCACCCCACTGCCTGGCGGCCATCTCCATGACAACCCTGGCACTTTTCCAGGCCCTCAGCTCTGGAGGCCGAGCCAGTCTCCAAGTGGGCAGGTCTTGTCCCTGGGGGCGGCACCTATATCTAAGGAGGCGGGTCTTGTTTTTCCAACGCGAAGTATTTCCCCCCCCCAAAGGGATGAGTCTGATCCCCCTTCCTGTGTACTGGTGGCAGAGTGGAGAGGAATGTCTCCAAGGTGAGCCTTCCCAGGGGCCGACCTGGAACCTTTTCAAACGGGCAATTGTGGATCTCCAGGCAAAAATGTCTTCCTTGAATGCCGAACTCTTACTTGTTTGCCTCCAAACTTATCTCCCTCCTTTAAATGTTTTTCCTTGTGAAATATAAGACGTATAGATGAAAGGGGCACGATAAAAACGCACAATTTAACAAATAATTATAAAATAATCACCAGATTAAGAAACGGAATGTTGGCAGCCACCCCACAGCCCATAGAAGGTTCCACCATGTCCCATCCCGAATTTAACCCATCCAACTCCACTGTTCTGAGTTTTATGGAAAAAAAAAAGTTTTCCTTGCTCTTCTAGATGGCTCACATCCACAAGGCATCCTAAACAATATTACAGTTTAGTTTTGCTTGCTTAAATGTTATAGAAATGGAATGGTACTCTATGTACCTGGTTTCTTGCATCCAGCTTCTTTGTAACTTTCATTCATGTAATTTTGTGCATCTGTACTCATTCGTTCTCTTGCTGTATAGTATTCTATGGCATAATATACCATCATTTATTTATCCACTGTATTGTTGATGAATGTCTTAGTCTGTTGGGGCAACTATAACAAAATACCACAGACCAGGTGGCTTATAAGCAATAGAAATGTATTGCTCACACTTCTGGAAGCTGGGAAGTCCAAGATCAAGGTGCCAGCACGGTCACCTTCTGGTGAGGGTCCTCTTCCTTGTTCACAGGCGTTCCTTCTTGCTGTGCCCTTACCTGGTGGAAGGGGCTAGGGGTCTCTCTGCTGCCTCTTCTATAAAGGCACTAATCCCATTCATGAGGGCTCCACTCTCTTGACTTAAGCGCCTTCCAAAGGCTCCACCTCCAAGTACCATCACATTGGGCCTTAGGATTTCTTTTATTTATTTATTTATTTATTTATTTATTTATTTATTTATTTATTTATTTATGGGCTGCGTTGGGTCTTGGTTGCTACGCACGGGCTTTCTCCAGTTGCGGCGAGCGGGGGCTACTCTTTGTTGCGGTGCGCAGGCTTCTCATTGCTGTGGCTTCTCTTGTCGCGGAGCATGAGCTCCAGGTGCACGGGCTTCAGTAGTTGCAGCATGCAGGCTCAGTAGTTGCGGCGCACAGGCTCTAGAGCACAGGTTCAGTAGTTGTGGCGCACGGGCTTAGTTGCTCCGCGGCATGTGGGATCTTCCCGGACTAGGGCTCGAACCCATGTCCCCTGCATTGGCAGGCGGAGTCTTAACCACTGCGCCACCAGGGAAGTCCCGGCATTAGGATTTCGACATATGAATTTGGGGTGACACAAACATTCAGCCCAAACCAATGGACATTTGAGTTGTTCTGAGTTCAGGGCTGTACATTTTGTTGCTGTGAATGTTCTTATATGAGTCTCCTGGTGCAGGTGAACATGAGTTTCTCTAGGATTCGTGCCTATCTTTGTCATATGGACATCTTCAGCCTTATTAGAGCATGCCAATCTCCCAAGCGTCTCAAATTTAAGAAGCTCAAGATGGAACTCCTGACCCCTCTAGCCTCCACCAGAACTTGTTCTCTCTCCGTTTTCTGGTCTTAATACAAAGCAGCACCACGCAACCAGTTCCCAGACCCGCCCCCATTCCTCCCTTTCCATTATGCAGGTGCACACACAACACACGCTCTCACATTCCACCTCCAGAATTCATCTTGGGCTCACCTAGTTCTGTCCATCCCTCTGCTCCAGGTCCCCACACCCCTCTCCTGGTGGACTGCAGTAGCCTCTGCTGCATTCACTCTGCCCCCTCCAGTCCCTTTTCCACTCAGCAGAGGGACCCTTGGAAAGTAAAAGAGTGGTCACATCCCTTCACACTTACAGTCTTGCTTGCCATTGCCCACAAAGCACAGTAAAATGCCCATCTTGGCCCACCAGGGTCTGTGTACTCTGACCCCTGCTTACCTCTCCACCTCATCTCACCCCTCCCTCCCCTCCTGGGCTCATCTAGGTGTCCACCTGGCCGGCCCCTCCTCGACCTTCTGGTCTCAAATCAAATGCGACCTCTGCAGAGAAGCCCCCCCCCCCCCAACCTCCTCCCTGCTGGACCACCCCACCTAAGGTGGCACAGCCCAGCCACTCGTTTTCTTAAAGAGTTATTTTGTTCACTGATGGATCCCCAGAGGGGGTGACAGCACCTGGCACTCGGTACCGGAATGTAATCTAGCCCGTAGGAGACAATCTGAGGGGCCCGCCCATCCTTAGATGGGCGGATCCTAATCTAGGGGAAGGATCTAGCGGCTAAGGTACAAATTTGGTTGCCTGGGAGACAGAGTCTAAGGGGCGGGGCCTCTTCCTAGGGGTAGGACGTCTGTAAAGAGTTTGGTTTTCAGGGGGCGTGTCCTATGGGATTGAAGGTTTCTAGGGGGCATATCCGTCCGCTGGAGGTGGATTTTGTAGTTAAGATGCAGGGTTTCACTTAGATGAGATCTAAACCATCTCTGATATTAAAAGGGTCAGGCACTGTCTAAAGGACTCGAAGTTTCTCGGGTGGAAGGAAAGATCTGCCTCTATTTAGGAGGCCTGTCCTGAATCAGAGGGGGAGGAATCCCCACCTACCTAAAGCCAAGGATCAGAAAATGAGACGGCGGTAGCTGACAGGACGAGGTTTATTGGGGTCCAGGAGACACTGGGGAGTGGGATAGGGGGCAAGGTCGAGGCTCACAGGGGGAAACCCCCTAGCCAAATCCCCCTTCTCCTTGGGGTTGGGAAGAACACAGAGACAAACTGACAGACATGGAGAGAAAGACCGACAGGTGCTACAGCAGAGTGGGAGGGATACCCCAATGTCCCCCACCTCCCACTCATGAGTTCACATAATGCGGAATGACGTGGACCTGCCCACACGCTAGAGGAAGGGGAGGAGTGCCTGCCGTATGCATTCTAAGGAGGGTGGGGCGCAGGTGGCAACCTGGAGCAGCCCATTCCAGTGGACAGGGCGTGGGGGTATGTGTATCTGGATCAGTCCATCCTACTGGGCGCAGGGATTTTGAACCAGGCTATTCTAGTTTTTTGGGGTGGGGGAGATCATTAGGGTCGATCCATTCCTTAGTAGGGGAGGGAGACCTAATTGGGGAAGGGGTTGAGGGCAGGGGGCAACTACCCTGGTCCTCTTTCCGCATAGGGAATAAAGTCGGGGGAGGGGAGAGGCAGATTCCGGCTATATCCTTTATCTGGGGGCACCAGTGACTCTGGTGGGTGGCATTGGGAGGGGATCCAGGGAAATCCGGGGACATGGCTCCCCCCCCCATTCTCCGGATCAAGGTCGTCGGAATGATGGCTCTTAGGGAGAGGGCCAGTCTTCCCTTGGGGGAGGGGTGCCCATCTTTTATTATTTGGGCCCGCAAGATGAGAAGTACTTGTGGAGACCCATTTCTCCCGCAGCTTAGGAGCCTGTTGATTTGGGGTGCTCAGCACGCATTCCAGGGGCCTGGAGCTGAGGAATCTCTCCGTTTATTCGCTGCCCCCCAGCTCAGGGGCCCGTGTCTGGGTCTGGAGGGCCGGGGCCTCCCTCGTGGTCCCTAGGTCCCTTGGCCCGGGCCCTGAGTCCAGCCCTCGGGAGGGGTGGTCTAGCGGAGGGGCGCACGGCCTGGCCACGTCAGTCCATGCCCCGGTGCAGCTTCAGGTGCCTGGAGAGGTTGCTGAGCGTGATGAAGCCCTTGCCGCAGATGTGGCAGGGGAAGGGCCGCTCGGTGCCGTGCAGCAGCCGGTGGCGCTTGAGGTAGCACTCGTGGCGGAAGAACTTGCCGCACTCCAGGCACGGGAACGGCTTCTCGCCCGTGTGCACCAGCACGTGCCGCTCCAGGTCCCGCGGCGAGCGGAACAGCTTCTCGCACTCGGAGCAGCCGAAGATCTTCTTGCCGCGGCCCGAGCCGGACGCAGGCTCCCCAGACGCGGGCTCCCTCTCCGGGGCGGGCGCCGCCGCCTCCTCCGCACCGCCGCCCTCGCCGTGGCTGGCGCGCCGGTGCTCCTCCAGGGCCGCCAGGGCCGCGTAGAGGGCCCCGCAGTGGCCGCAGCCGTAGGTCGCGGGGCGCGAGTGCGCCTCCAGGTGGCTGGCCAGCGCCGCCGCCGACGCGAAGAAGGTCCCGCAGTCGCACTGGTAGAGGGTGTCTTCCGACGGCTCGGCCGCGGCCGCGGGCGCAGGGGCCTCCCCGCCGCTCTCGGGGAGCAGGCCCCCCAGCTCGGGCACGCCGCCCCCGGCGCGGCCCAGGAGCAGCCTGCCGTCCCAGGCCGGCTGAGCCTCGCCCGCCTCCGCAGCGCCGCCCTCGCTGGCCGTCTCGGGCACGGCGCCAGCCCCGGAGACCCAGGCCTGCGCGGGGGGCGCGCCCGGTCCCTGCAGGTCGTGGGTCAGCTTGTGCCTCTCCAGCAGCGCGGGGGCGTTGAAGTCGCGCTCACAGCGCGGACACTTGAAGGGCTTCACGTCGGTGTGCGCAGCCCAGTGGGCTGCCAGCTCGCGGCCCTGGTCGAAGCGCCGCGCGCAAGCACCGCACGCGAACGGGGGCAGTGAGGCCGCCGCCGCGGCCGCCGCCTCCGCCAGCCCCCAGCTCCCCGGGCCCGCGCCTGCCCCCTCTGGGCCCTCTCCGCCGCCAGCCCCCGCGCCCCCGCACACCGAGCAGGGCCCCACGTTGCAGCAGACCGAGCAGGGAGCGCTCAGGGCGGGCAGGCCTGGGCCGGGCTGCAGGGGGGACGGGAGCACCCCACGGTGCTGGCGCTTGAGGTGGCGGCCCAGGCTGGAGCGCGAGGAGAAGCGGAGCTCGCAGACTAGGCAGCAGTAGGGCTTCTCGCCAGTGTGGACGACCTGGGAGGGCAGGAGGAAGAGCCCAGCGTCAGGGCTGAGGGTCTAGCCCGCGGGGCAGATTTTTGGCCTCCCAGAGAGATGCGGAGGAAGCTCCCTGCCAGGTCCACAGGGCCAAGATCTAGCTTCAACCCTCTCATTCTTGTTCTCTGCTTCCGGCCACGTTAGCATGCTTTTGGCCCCTCCAGCCTCAGGATCCTTGCACTTGTTGTTCCCTTTGCCTGGAATGCTGTTCCATGGTGGATTCCTGCTCTTCCTTCAGGCCTCAGCTCAAATATCACCTTGCCCTGACCTCCCCCTCCCCCACCGTGTGGTAGCCCATAGCTCTCCCCTCTTTACTCCTACATATCAGATGGTTATTATTGCCGTTGTTTTAACTTCCTTCCCAACGCTTCTCCTTTCCCAGATCATCCTTGCCTGTGTATCTGCTTTCTTGCTGATTGTCTACCTGGCTATGGACCACTCGCAATGGAATGTAAGTTCTCCGAAGGCGTGGACTTTATTGATTTCACCTTGGCATCCCAGGTGTTGGGAGCAGGGAAAACATTCAATAGGTAATTGCTGAGTAAAGGAATTAAGTACATACGTGGTAAATCTATGTTTAAAAATGGTAACGGAATGATGAGCACAAAGTTGCAGACGCTGGCATATGAGAAGGGGCATGGGAGAGGGGAGGTGCATAGAAGTGGGGCAAATTTACTATGAATGTTTAAGTTCCTGGGTTGGGTGGAGCCTGAAATAGAAACAACTCATGCTTTGACTGGTCAGGGTGCTTCGATGAAGAGGGAAGGAGGGAGGGAGGGAGATAGAAATTTTCTTAGGGGCCAGCTGTCTGTTGCCCATAGTGGGTCCCCGGGGCTCCAAGGGCGAGTCCAGCCCAGGGGGGCCAGCTGTCTGTTGCCCATAGTGGGTCCCCGGGGCTCCAAGGGCGAGTCCAGCCCAGGGAGGCCAGCTTGGGGCCGGCCTGCAGGACTCACCTGGTGGTGCAGCAGGCCGGTGGAGTCTCGGAACCCCTTGGGGCAGGCGGAGCAGCGGTAGGGCCGCTCGCCGGTGTGCGAGCGCAGGTGGTTGGCCAGGTTGAAGCTGTGCTTGAAGCCTTTGCCGCAGCGCGGACACGCGTGAGGTTTGAGCGCAGTGTGCCGAGCGAAGTGGCGCCGCAGGTCCGAGCGGTAGCGGAAGCTCTTGCCACACTCACTGCAGTGAAACGGGACGCGGGGGGCAACAGCGGGCGGAGCCGGGGCAGGGACCGGGGTCGCTGGCAGCGGGGCGTCATCCATGGTGGCGTGGTGCGAGGGCAGTGGCGGGTGGGGGCTCTCTCTGGAGCGGGGAGACATGGAGTGGGGTAAGGGGGCCACGTCCCCATCAGCCTCCCCCTATCAGGCTCCTTGGACTCACAGACCTGTGAGGCCCGGCCTACTACCTTATAAGCCATACCCATCTACCCAAGCCACACCTACTGCTCTTTAAGCCCCTCCCACTCTCCTACAACCCCTTCCACCACTCATCTAGCTTCCTAATCACTTCCAAGTCACTTCTAAGCCACTGAATGCTTTCAAGCTCTCCCCTTCTTTGTGAATGAACTCCCGCCCCGCTCTAAGCCCCGCCGAGTGTGGTTAAACCCCGCCCACTCGTGTTCAGGTCCCGCCTACCCCTTCCAAAGTCTCCATGTTGTTCCTGAAGCCTCTTATATTCCTTGACAAGCCCCTTCCCCTCTGAAAGGCACTCCCACTCTTTTTTGAAGATGAAAGTCATCTTCAGATGAAGATTGACGACAATCTTAGCCAGTGACAGTATGAAAATTTGGGGCTAAGCGCACCTGAGTCAACCTTCCAGGGAGACCAGGCCTAGTCCTGGAACCTTGGATAAAGCCAACTGATTCTCTTTCCATCTGCAAAATAGGAATAATGGGAGAACCTACCTCATGGAGTGGTGGTGAGGACTAAGCAAACTTGTGGCCATGCGTGCGGCGTGCTTACTGACGCCTGTGCACAGCAAAGACTCAACAGGTAAGCTGTTTTGATTACCACTATCTGCAAAGCTCCTCCGAGTTTCCTCTTGAAGTCCCCCATCTCTTCCTCACTAAGATCCGCCTCCTAAACCCCACTCAAGTTTTCCTTTAAACTCAGCCTTTAAGTAAACCCCTTCCTTTCCAAGACCACCTGCCACTCTACCTCTCTTGCCATCTCAGCCCTTCCTCGCTGACACCCTCCTCATCCTAAGTCATTTCACCTGCAATATAAAGACTTGCTATTTCCACTACGACGCCCCAAATTACACGCTTAAACCCCACCCCCTCACTATGTCCACCACTTCCTGAAAGCCACATCCCTAGACAAACTCCACCCCTTCTACTCTAAGCTCCTCCCACCTCCACACTGAACCCCTTTACCCCCCTCAGCCCCAATTAGGACCCTTCAACCTAGGGCCCTCCTACCATTCTCACTGAGCCACGCCCCTTTGTCAAACCTCACCCCTTTGCCTAAGCTCCTCCCACTTTCTACCCACAGTCCCGCCCATTTCCACTCTAAACCACGCCCACCCATTGCTCCGCCCCAGCCACCACTAAGCCCCGCCTCCTCCCCACCCAGTCGCCCGCGGGACTGAGCCCCCCTCCCCAGTCAGCTCGAGGACCCAGGCCCCTAGAGTCGGCCTTTTGTACCCCTCCCCCCTGTCCCTAAAAGGTGCGGCCCCGGGCGCCCGGGGCGGGGGCAGGTCAGGCTAGACCCGCAGTCGGGCGAGTCCACCTTGCTCGTACGGAGCGGGGGTTCTGGAGCCCTGAGGCGGCCCCGGGAGGCCGGGAAAGTCAGTCGGCTTTCCTCTTTAATTACTTACACCTCCCTCTGGGCGCCGACATTTTGGGCAGCGGGGGTAGCGTCACTTCCACCCGGGGGGCCCCTCGACTTCCGCCTCGGCTCCCTTCTCCCCCGCACTCCCCCTTTCTCCCGCCTTCTTGGCTTCCCTCCTCCCCGCCGCCCTCCCTTCTCTCTCTTTCCCGTCCCTTTCCCAGCTACTGGAGGTTCGAGAAGCCAGGGTGGCGCCATCTTGGGTGAGGGCATGGAGAAGGGGCGGGGTTTAGGGTGGCCCCCGGCGCCATACAGACTAAGGGCAAAAAGCTCAGCGCGCGCGGCCTCTTCCCTGCGGTATCGACGCTGGCGGGTGTTAACATAGATGAGGGCTGACATGATTCCCTTTTCGCAGCCTCAGGCTCCTCCTGGGTAGGATGTAGAGTTGCATCAGGAGAAGAGAGAAATCGAAGTTCGCTGATCTGCGATACAGATAGGAGGATAGAGCAGGCTCCATCTTGTGCTTAGGCTTCCCGTGGGCTTTGAAGCTAATCAGGCGCCATGTTAATTACGGGAATGAGGGGCCATTTTCCCGCTCTTTATCCTTTCGGTACCTTTCTTTGATTGGGTCACCCGGCTGGGTGCTTTGTGGGAGGAAAGACATTTCTATGTGTTTGGGATGTGTTGGTGGGGTAATTTCCCGTTCGGGGCTAGCGAGGGCGACGGGTGCGCAGGCGCGGTTTGCCGACGGGGATATGACCGGCTCTTAGGACCCAGCGGGTCCCCTTTGTTCCCCGCGGGCGCGGGCCCGACGGGGAGGGGGAGGGGAGGGAGGGGCCGACCGGCATCCGCTCCGAGGGGCGGGGCAGTCCCGCGCGCGCGCGCCGCCGAGGGGCAGGGCCCCCTCGCCCCCGCCCTTTCCCACGCGCCGGCCCCGCGCCCCCGCGCGCGCACACCCGCGAGTCCAGGCGACATGCAAATGAGGTACCCGAGAGGCGGGGGGCCCGGGTGGGGGGAGAGGAGCGGAGGGAGGGGAGGCCCGGGGCCGCGCGCTCCTGGAGCGCGCCCCCCACCTGCTTCTGCTCTTGCGCTCGCTGAAGCGCGCGCGCCGACCTCGCGCCCCGCGGAGCCGGCCCGCCTGGGCGCGCGCGCGCAGACCCCCTTCCTGGCGGCCCTCGCCGTCCGCGGCCCGGCGCCGTTCATTGGCCGCCGCCCCCGCAGGGCCCGCCCCGCGCGGTCGGTGCTCACGGGCGCGCGCCTGCACCGGGGTGGAGGAGGGCGGGGGTCAGGGGCACCGTTCCAGAGACCCGTGTTCTAGTCCAGGCAACCCCAACCGAGCGAGCCGTGTGATCATGGAAAAGTGGCTGCCGTTCTCTGGACCTTAATCTGTGTGCTTGTTCCAGTGGGGTGCAGTGGCACCTGTAACCCCTAATCCTAACTGCACCTGTGCTCTCCTCCCCCTCCACTTTATTACTCCCCAGTCCCATGGTGGTGTTCGTGATGGTAGTTCATTTGGTGCTTACTATATATATGCCGACCAACAATCCTGCTGTATCCATTTTACAGAGGTGGAAACTGGCTCAGATAGGCAAAGCCACTTGTCAATGAACGGTAGAGCTGGATTCAAGCGCAGGACTAAGGGACCTGTGATGTCCCTTGGGTCCATTACTTCCCACTCCCTGGGCCGTTGGGGTCCATGAGATTAAGTCTTGGCCCTGCCACGTACCGCCAGAGGGAGCTGGGGCAACTGATTTCACTTTCCTGTGCCTTGGTTTCCCCATTTGCAAAATGGGCGTGATATACCCTTATTCAGAGAGTTGGTGTGAGGCTTAGCTGCTCACCGTGATAATAAGAGCTAGTATCTCCTAAGCACTTCCGTGTACTGAGCACTTTATGTGCGAGTAGGTGGAAGTATTCATCCTGTTTTGCAAAAGGCTTAGCTGACGCTCAGAGAGGTGAGCACCTTGCCCAAGGGCACTACACAGAGAGTAAGTAACAGACTCAGGAATCGAACCCAGAACCTCTGGCTCCAGAGCCCACACCCTTTAACAGCTCTGATATATGTCCACATCCACAACTTAGGGGCAAACATCACCTGGGACCAATCCCTTTCTTCTTCCAGTCCTGACCCCCCTTCTCTCCCTCTGTCACTTCTGTCAGAAGGAGGGACAAAAACATTTCTGAGGCCTCTGTAGCTCTTCTGTTTGATGGGTTCTCTGTTTTGAGGATCGAAATACTCGCCTGCACCCTCAGTTGGACTCTATCCTCCTTGGAAGATTTTTCTGTATTTTGGCTCAAGTTGACCCTGAATGTCTAGGAGGGGTTAGGGAGGTCTGGGAGACACCTGTGGGGCTCAGGGAAGTGCCTGTTTACCAACTGGTACAGGATTATCTTACTATTTTACCCACTAGTGTGGTTTGTGCGTCCAAGTGAATGTTGGCCGCGCCCAGGTCGACAGACTCGGACCCAGGGATGGCGAGGATTTGGGGGACAAGGGCGCTCCATACCCTCCTGCACTGACGGCTACCCCTTCTCTCCTCTTAGCCCGGCTCCAGTGCCCAGACCCAAGCCCCCCACTGCTCAATGGACACGCCCAGCCCAGACCCGTGGCCTTCGCCTTTGCCCGGGGAAGAAGAGAAACCTCTGGCCTTACCTCCTCCTGTTCCCCGGGGCCGCCGAGGCCGACGTCCTGGGGGGGGGCACCTCCTCGAATCGGACTCTTAAGGCATCCCTTCCTCGCAAGCGGGGCCGCCCCCCCCAAGTCGGGGCAGGAGCCCCCACTGGCACAGGGGGTGACAGCCCCGGTGGGCAGCGGCGGTAGCAGTGACCTCCTGTTGATCGATGATCAGGGTGTGCCCTACACAGTCTCTGAAGGGTCAGTAGCAGGCGGGCCTGAGAGCTCTGGCCCTAAGAAGGCCCCGCACTTCTGCCCGGTGTGCCTTCGGGCCTTCCCCTACCTCTCCGACCTGGAGCGCCACAGTATCTCACACTCAGAGCTGAAGCCGCACGAGTGCAAGGATTGCGGCAAGACCTTCAAGCGGTCCAGCCACCTGCGGCGGCACTGCAACATCCATGCCGGCCTTCGGCCCTTCCGCTGCCCGCTCTGCCCCCGCCGCTTCCGAGAGGCGGGCGAGCTGGCCCACCACCACCGCGTCCACTCCGGGGAGCGCCCCTACCAGTGCCCTGTCTGCCGGCTGCGCTTCACCGAGGCCAACACGCTCCGGCGCCATGCCAGGCGCAAGCACCCCGAGGCCATGGAGGCACCCCTGGGTCCTCGGGACCCAGGACCTGAACCACCGTGGGACGACGAGGGTATCCCGGCCACGGCAGGGGCCGATGAGGAGGAGCTGGAGGGGAAAGAGCTGGCTTGACCCCCACCCCCGGCCACTGCTCCCCAGGCCAGGTTTAGAGCTGGGCGCTCAGCTGGCACTGAACCTGGGCAGGGAAACTGGGACACATTCTTGTCTGGTAGTCTTCCTGTTGTGGGAGAAGGTCGAGGGTGAGGACGTCCACTTCCGGGTCCTGCAGCCTTCTGCCACCCTCCCTCGGACTGACAGGCCTGTGGAGGCAGGGGCTGTGGAAATAAATATCTGCCTACTGGCTTCCTGTGTGTGTTCCGTGATGATCCCAGGGCTGGCGCCCCTCTTCTCCTCCCTTCAAATGTTCTTCCCCGCTGCACCACCCCCTTGTCATGTGCCTCGTTAGCTTGGCGCTAAAGACTGGCTTGGGGGAAGACTTTGACGCTTCTCCCATCTCCAGTGGACCTCAAAGCACTCCCTCTAAAGATCCACTCTTAACATTGAACCTTCTGTGCAAACGTGACTCTAGGTCCCCCGCCAACCCCCGGCGCCGTTCTAACCAGATTCCCGGAAATTCTGCAGCCATCACTTTGGCCCATCTCTGTCCTGGCACTGTTTGCAGAGAAACACTGAGTTGAGGGTTGTGTGCGGGAGTAACCACTTTGGTAGGGCCGGAGGGGCGGGGCTAAGGACTCATGAGGCGGGGCTGAGGCTGAGGGGCGAGGCTTGTAGGGCAGTTAGGTGAGAACTGTGGGCAGGGCTGGCTGAGAGCTGGCTTGGGGCTTAAGGAGGTGTAAGGGTTGACGGGCAGAAATTGAGAGCATTTAGAGAATGGATAGCGTTTATCTGAGGGGAGGGGTTTCAAGGGGAAACTGCAGGAGAGCAAGGTGTTAGGAGAGGTAGGACTTGAACTGTTAAGATGCTGAGCGGTGGGTATGACTGCTATGCAGGCCAAGGGGAGAAAAGGGGGTACCTAAGAGGAGTAACGAAGGAAAGCCCCTGAGGGAGGGGGCGCTTAGGAGGAAGAGCTGAATAGAATCGGGCTTAGCTGCTTGAGGTGGAGCCGAGTTAGGGGCGAGGTTTACAGAGAGTGTACGAGAGGGACCGTGTAAGGTGTGGTAAAGCTGTGGTTCGAAACTTCAGCCTGCATCAGAATCACCTGAAGGGTATTTTAAAACCCAGGTCCTTAGGCCCTACCCCCAGGGTCTCTGATTCAGGAAGTCAGAGGCAGGGGGATCTGAGAATTTACATTTCTAACAAATTCCCTGGTGATGCCAATGCTGCTGGTCTCCAAACCATACTTTGAGACCCACTGACTTCAGAGAACGCTTTGGAAGTTCGAGGCAGAATTAATTTAGCATGAAAGTCATGAGAGAGGTGGGACTTAAATGGTATGGACGGAAGGGGCGTGACTTAGACGCAGGGGCGTGGTTCTGCCTAAGGAGCTCTGAGAGGAGGGGCTTATGAGGGAGAGCTGGAGTTCTAGAGATTAGGGGATTGGAGGCGGGGAAGAACAGGGTACACTTCACGGGGCTGGGTCGAGGAGGAAGGATTCTGAGACGACGGGTGGGGATTATTATAATTAACATCTGAAATAGGCGTGATTCGGGGATCAGGGCGGGGCTTAAATGTGAAATTTACATGAGGGGCGTGGCTTAACCGGATGTCCGGAGGATGTGGGCGGTGTCCTAAGAAGAGGCGGGCGCACAGGACGCAGGCGCACTATGCTCAGCTCGCCCACAGGAAGCTGCCAGGTCTTCCCCCGCCCGCTGTCTCGTGCCAACGCGCAGGCGCACTTCCCCTTCCCGGTCGCCGCCGCCGCCTCCTCTTTCCGCTGCTCCACGCCGGCGCCGCGGAGACGGGCGCGATTTCCGCTTCCGGGCGGGCGGGCAGGCGGGCGGCGCGGGGCTGCCGGGGAGGGGGAGGGGGCGGCACTTCCGGTCGGGCCCTCGGGTCTCCCCGGAGCGGCGGCGCCTCCTCCGCCTCCTCGGCTTCCTCCCGGCGGAGACCCCGGCGCCGGTGAGTGACGGGGCGCGTGGCCCGGGGTCCCGGGGGCAACGTGGGCGGGGGGCCCCGCCCTGGCCCGCCCTGGTCCCCAGAACGTTCCCATCACTGCTTCTCCCGCCGAGCCCGCGCCAGGGACCCTCCAGTGACTGCTCCCCCAAAAGACTACTCCAGATATCTCCCCATTAATGCCCCCATGTAGGACAGCTGCCAGAGCGCCCTCATTCGTGGCGATGCCCCCAAGTGCTGCCAGGGCCCCCCACTGAGGCTTTCTCATAGGATCTCTTCTACATACCCCCCCCCACCCCGTCATTGCTTCCTCCAGGACAGCCCCCAAAATGCCACCGGCATTGCCCGTCCCCATGCAGGGCAGCTGCCCGTGAACCCTCCCTTTAGTATCCCCTGTAGGTTGCCTCCAAAGAGTGTGGCATTAGTGCTTTGCGGCAGATCTGTCTCCCATTATTTCTGTCTACACACAACAGCCCCCAAAGCTCCTAGCCAGCGCCCCCCCCAAAACGCCCCCTTCATTAGTGTAAAAATACTTTGCATTCTGGTCAGTGGCCAAGAATGCCTTCTTTCCTTCTCCAGTTCCCCCCAGTAATTCCCCTTGAGAATAATCCTTTCAATCACCGACACCCCTCCCCCCCCCCCCCCCCTAACCGCTCCCTCCAGAGTTGTGCTCTCCCACCCACATCCTCTCCCCCTTTAGGTAGAAATAGCTGCCAGTTTAGCCCCAGGCTCCCATGAAACACTCTCACCCCACCCTCCTCCGGGTCAGCTCCTGTCTGCCGTGTTCCCACAGAGCAGTGCCGTACGTGATGCTGTCTTCCCCTGCCCCTGGCAGCTCTCATCCTGACCTTCCACTTCTCACTCCCTTCTCCTGGACTCCCTGAGGAAGACTCCCAGCTCCACTAGGGCATGACTTCTTTTTTCCCTAGACATTCATTCATTCGCTCTTTACAGAATGAATATTCACTGTTCTAGGTCTAGGACGTACATCCATGAAAGAGAGAGACACACACAGTTTTTGTTTTGTGGGTCTTTACAGTCTAGTTGAGGAGACAGATCAAAAGCAAGCAAACAAACAAGACCAATGCTGTTTTCTGGGTTTTCTGAGTCTTATGAGCTACTTCAGAGGTGAAACCTGAATTGGCAGAGGCAACTTCGCCATGTAAAGATGTGGGTGAACTGTTCCAGGCATCCAGGCAGAGGAAGAGCACGTGCAAAGGCCCTGAGGTGGCCGTGATCGTGATGATCAGAGGGGTGGCAGGGGAGGCCAGTGAGGTTGGAGCAGAGGAATTGAAGGGAAGAATGAGGGGAGAGAAGGTTTGAACTCATAGGGCCTTAGAAGTGAGGGCACTGTGATCAGTCACCTGGCCTTTGTCACCTCTACAGAGCCCAGAATGTTCTACATTTGTTCATTCTTTCCTTTGTTCAACAACTGTTTAATGAACACCTATACACACTGGGGATGCAGCAGAGAACAAAACAGACAAAATCCCCTGTCTTGGTGGAGTGTATATTGCCAGTTCATGGGGCACAAAATTAAAAAGCAAACTACAAATGTTTGTGTGAAGAAAATACAGTAGGATAAGGGCATAGAGTTACAGGGGCTGTGGTGTCAGAGGGCATGGCAGGAAGGCCTCTTTCAAGAGATTCCTGTGATCCTCTTGTCACCCACCCCCAGAAAGCCACACACCAGAAAGTTACACCTGTGTGTAAACTCCTCTCTTGGACAGCTGTGGCCCACCAGGGGCTGCCTTACTGCTCCCCTCCCCCGAGAGTGAAATGGTTACAAGGATGAGCCCTGGATCCCACCAGCCGTCGTATCTCTGAGCAAACTATTCCCTATTTCCCAGGCTTCATTCATTCACTTATTTAACAAATACTTGAGACAGGCCCTGTTCTAGGTCCTGGGGATAGAGCAGTGAACAAAACAGGTACAAAATCTTGACTGCTTGGACCCCGCCTCCTAGAGTGGGAGCCCAACAGCAAGAAGACAGACAAACAGACCATATGGTTTGTCAGATCATGCTGACAGGAAAGGAGAGAAAGGAAGGAGGCTGGGGTGAGCAGGAATGTTGGTTTGAGTGACAGGTTACAGTGGTCTTGGAGCACCTCACTGAGAAGACAGCATCTGAGCAAAGACGTGGAGGAGGTGAGGGAGCGAGAGCCTTCCAGGCAGAAGCAACAGCCAGTGCAAAGGCCCTGGGGCAGGAATAGAGCTGGCACGTTGGTGGAGCAGCCAGGAAGCTGCTGGAGCTGTGGAGGTCATCTCTGACGCGCTTTAAGATGGTGTCACTGAGGGTTTTGAGTGGAGGAGTGACAGTGACATGGTTTGGCCTTAGTCCTCCTGTCTACTAAATGTGAACAGTAGTAATGCTTACCTCATGAGTCTGTTGTGAGGTCTGCTTGAGACAAGCCACATAAGACACCTAGTGCGGTGCTTGTTAGCATTCAGTAAATGCCAGTCGCTAGTCCTGGGGCTGAGTGCCAGGGAAGTGGATGGGGCAAAGTATCTTTCCAGTATAAGGTGGAGAGAGGGCTTTCCTTTATTTTGGAGAGAGAAATACGCGAAGACAGCATGGGAATTCCCTGGCAGTCCAGTGGTTAGGACTCCACTGCTGTGGACCCGGGTTCAATCCCTGGCTGGAGCTAAGATCCCACAAGCCACGCAGTGCGTCCAAAAAAGGAAAGATAGGATGTTGTAAGGGTAACAGCGCGTACTCTGGAACCCCACTGCTTGCCTTCAACTCCTGGCCTTGCCACTTGTTAGTGGTATGACTTTAGGAGATTAATTGACCTCTCTGGCCTTCAGTCTCTTCCTCTGTAAAATGGGGTTAATAATCCTAACCATCTTCTAGGGTTATTGGGAAGATTCACTGAGTCGACACATGTAAAGGATCTAGGAGGGTACTGGACATGTAAAAAGCACTTGGTCCAGTGTTACATGTTACTCTATGTTACTGCTATTGTTATTACAGACATAGAGTTTCATCACAAGGCAGCTTTGTTGTACCAGAATGGCCCACAGGTCCTGGCATCAGAGAGACCTGGAATCTAATACTTGCTTTCCCCTCCACTGGCCACATGACCTTAGGGAAATGACCCCCACTTCTCCTCAGTTTCCCTACGTATAAAATGGGTCCAGTAATGGTACAGCACTATTATGAGGCATCAAGGTGATGGTACATGTGAAACTGGTCAAACAATAAACACGAGTTGTCATGATTGTGATTGCGGTTGCTGTGGGACTCCGGCCCCTTGGGAGGGGTTCCCCCCATTGCACCACTCTGTGCATGAAATCCATGGCACGTCTCCCCTTAGAAAGATAGCAGTTTGAGGCTTGGGTCCCCTGAGAAAGGAAATGTCTCTCATTTACCATTGGAAATAGTTGTGAGCCTGAGCAGTTGTGTCCCCCAGTAACACCCACTGTGCCTCTCCCAGCAGCAGTCCTTCAGCATCTGCCCACCTGCCCTTGGGGCCCTCTTCGTAACCTCACTTCCACCAGAATTCATTCTCCTGGGAACACCCTGCCAATATTAGCTCCATCTCCACTAAATGTCCCCCTTCCTCCCTCAGGTAGTTCTGGTCAGCATAGTCTCATCCCGTCACTCATTCAACAAATATGTATCAGTAGACACTTACAGCTATAAATTTATCTCTGAGCACAGCTTTAGCTGCATCGCCTGTTTTGGTGTTTTGCTTTTCCATTTCTTGTTCATCTAATTTTCCTTGTGATTTCATTGTAGACCCCCTGGTGATTTGGGAGGGCGCTGTTTAATTCCCACATTTCAGCAAATATTTATCAAGTACCCACACTGTGCCAGGTGCTGTGCTAGGTGCTAGGGGCCCAGTGGTGAACAAGACAGGCCAAGTCTTCACTGTCTTAGGTGAGGAGGCCAGACAGTAAATACACAGCAAAGGAAATATATGCAATAAGTTGGTGGCAATGACTGTGGTGAAAAAAATGCAGCAGGATGAGGGGCTGGTGAGTGGTGGGGTTAGAGGTATTCCCTCTCTTGGAGATAACATCTGAGCAGAGACCTGAAGGAGGCACGGGAGGGAGCCTTGAGGTCTGGGGAAGAATGTTCCAGGCAAGAGGGAACGGCCTCACCACATCACTTCTCCATCTGTTCAGGATGGTAAATACCTCCCCCAGCCACTTGGCCCCTTCTGTGAATGCCCCTCATAATGCAGAGAGCACCCACAAATGAGGCTCCTGTCCCCATAGTTCCACCCTCCCCTTCGTCCTCCTCAGGGAACAATCCTGTATGTGTGTGTGGTGGTGGTGGTGGTAGTGGTGGGGTCCAGTCACAAACTTGCTCTGTGACCTTGGCCAAGTCACTTGCCCTCTCTGTGCCTCTGTTTTGTCAAATGGGGATAACAACAGTCCCCGTGTCAGTCTCATAGAACTGTGATGGGGATTCAGTGAGTTAGTGTGCGTGACCTGCTTGGAAGGGTGCTGGCCTGTGGGAAATGCCCCAGCAGAGCTAGCTGTTAACATGTGCTCTGATGGAGGCGAGCCAGGGTGGGGCTTCCTTCCTGGGACCCCCTCCTCCCATGCCCCCACCGTAGCACCCTAACTGCTCCCCTACTCCCTGCACCCTTCCTCCATGTACTTTCTCTCTGTCCCCCAGCCCAGCCCAGTACCGTCTCCCAGACTCAGGTTCTGCCCACAGGCTTCCACAAGCACCCAGGCACTCCTCTGCTTCTTCCGGAGATCAGCTTAACTAGGGAAGTGTGAAGGCCATAGGATGTTGAGTCTCATCCAGGGACACCCAGAGCTGGAGGCTAAAAATACTGACCTCCGGGCAGGTGTGGAAGAGACACTTACCTTTCACCTGTCTGAGGAGACAGTCAGCCAGATGGATGGGGGTTGATGGGCCCTGGCGTTGGTAGACCCCACTGCCCCCCCTGTGGTGGCCTGGGCGCAGAGCCAGCGAAGGGGGATGGCGGCCAAGAACCGTGGCAGACCTTGCGGGCCCTTCTCCCACTGGCCTTCCACCTGCTTAGTGGAGGCGTTGCCCGAAGTCCCTGGCGGGTCTGAGGCTCAGATCAGTCGCAGGAGACGAGGTTGGGGGGTGGGCAGGCAGGCATGGACAGCTGCAGCCTGCAGTGGGAAGTCCTGTAAAGGAGGTGCCCAGAGAGTAACTGCCACCCTGGACAGGGCAGGAACCCCGCCCCCCCAGGGGCAAGGACAGGAACCCACACTCCCGGAGCATCTGCCGTCAGGCTCCTCCTAGGTGTGCGATGTCACTGAAGGTACAGATAGCTCCAGGGGCTGAATGAGCTCTGCCAATGGCTGTTTCCTTACCTCCTATTTCAGTCCCCTTAAGCCCCCCTGCCTTCTGGGGGTCACCGCCCCCTTGTAGAAGTGGAGAGGGTATGGGTCAGGAAGGAGACGGGACTTGAACCCAGGGCCAGGGCCCACGTGTTTCCTGCTGTGTCAGGCTGCCCAGCTGCGCTGCTGTGAGTTGTTCTCCCCAGGCAAGCAAAGTCTCTTTCCTACCTAGTAAGAATAGTAAAAGAATGCCCCCTCCCCACACTGGCTTCATTCCAGCTGTCTTCGTGTGTCCTGACTTTCTCTTTGTGCTCCTAGCAGTGGGAGTGATAACTAGAGTCCCGTCCAGTGTGCCGGGAAGCACCCACCGACACACATAGCTTGCTGGGTCCTCACAGCAGCCCTGTGAGGTAGGGATGTGTAGGTGAGGAAATCCAGGCACAGAGAGGAGCTTGTCCTTGGTCACACAGCTGGAGAATGGCAGGGCTTAGGTTCAGATCTGGCATTCTGGCTCCAGAGGCCACCCTCTTAACCGCTCTGATGGAAACTTATCATTTGACAAAGGCAAAACCTGAGGGGATTGAGAGCAGGGGGCTGGGGATAGTGTGTGTGTGTTGGGGGTGAGGGGGCTACAGAGCAGAGGGCCTGGGCAGACCCAGAGTGGAGGCCTGAGAGAGTGTGCACAAGGGAGAGAGAGCAGAAGCCAGGGATGCTGGAAGAACTAGAATCTGAGGAGAGGAAGTGGGGGCCTGCAGGGTCTGCAGGGTGGATAGAGATGTGTGAGAAGCCTAGAAAAACGGGGAGAGAGAGAAGGCATCCGAGAAACAGCAGGGAGACGAGGAGCGAAGAGGACTCAGAAAAGGGACAGGCCATGGGGGAGAGGTCAGTGGGGCCAGCGGAGCCAAGAGGAAGGCTGGCCTGTGGGGTGGAAGGACAGAGGGACAGGTGAGCAAGGCCGGACGAGGAGGGAGCGGATCTCGAGCCGGTGGGTGTGCGTCTTCCAGTGCCCGCAGCTGGGGGACCCCGCGCGAGGCCCTGCCTCCTCAGCCCCGTCCTCCTCTCTGCAGGGTCCCCCATCTCCCACCCGCCCAGGATGGAGGCCAACGCAGCGGGCAGCGGCGCCGGGGGCGGCGGGAGCAGCGGCCTAGGGGGCGAGGACGGGGTTCACTTCCAGAGCTACCCCTTCGACTTCCTGGAGTTCCTCAACCACCAGCGCTTTGAGCCCATGGAACTGTACGGGGAGCACGCCAAGGCAGTGGCGGCGCTGCCCTGCGCCCCCGGGCCCCCGCCGCAGCCGCCGCCCCAGCCGCCACCCCCGCAGTACGACTACCCGCCCCAGTCCACCTTCAAACCCAAGGCCGAGGTGCCCTCCTCATCCTCGTCGTCCTCGTCGTCCTCTTCGTCGTCGTCCTCCCAAGCCAAGAAGCCCGACCCGCCCCTGCCGCCCGCCTTCGGGGCGCCCCCTCCTCCGCTCTTCGATGCCGCCTTCCCGGCCCCGCAGTGGGGCATCGTCGACCTCTCGGGACACCAGCACCTGTTCGGGAACCTGAAGCGCGGAGGGCCGGCAACCGGGCCGGGGGCGACGCCGGGGCTAGCTGCCCCCACGGGGACGCCCGGGCCGCTCCCCGCGCCCTCGCAGACGCCGCCGGGCCCCACCGCGGGGGCGGCCTGCGATCCAGCCAAGGACGACAAGGGCTACTTCCGGAGGCTGAAGTACCTGATGGAGCGGCGCTTCCCCTGCGGCGTGTGCCAGAAGTCCTTCAAGCAGTCCTCGCACCTGGTCCAGCACATGCTGGTGCACTCGGGGGAGAGGCCATACGAGTGCGGCGTCTGTGGCCGCACCTACAACCACGTCTCCAGCCTCATCCGCCACCGCCGCTGCCACAAGGACGTGCCGCCGGCCGCGGGGGGCCCGCAGCAGCCAGGCGCCCCACTCCCACCGCTGGGCCTGCCCGCGCCCGCCGCCGCCCCCACCTCGGCGTCCTCCGGACCCCCGGCCACGCCCGCCGCCCCCGCCGACGGCAGCGCGACCCCCGCCGCCCCTGCGGGTCTGGGGGTACCCCCTCCGGCGGCGGCGGCGACAGGGGGCGGCGACGGCCCGTTCGCCTGCACGCTCTGCTGGAAGGTGTTCAAGAAGCCCAGCCACCTGCACCAGCACCAGATCATCCACACGGGCGAGAAGCCCTTCTCGTGCTCCGTGTGCAGCAAGAGCTTCAACCGCAGGGAGAGCCTCAAGCGGCACGTGAAGACGCACTCCGCCGACCTGCTGCGCCTGCCCTGCGGCATCTGCGGGAAGGCCTTCCGCGACGCTGCTTACCTGCTCAAGCACCAGGCGGCCCACGCGGGCGCGGGCGCGGCGGGGCCGAGGCCCGTGTACCCCTGCGACCTGTGCGGCAAGTCCTACTCGGCGCCCCAGAGCCTGCTGCGGCACAAGGCTGCCCACGCCCCGCCCGCGGCCCCCGACGCGCCCAAGGACGCGACGGCCTCTGTCCCGCAGCCCCCGCCGACCTTCCCCTCGGGACCCTACCTCCTACCCCCCGACCCCCCGGCCACAGACAGCGAGAAGGCGGCGGCGGCCGCGGCGGCGGTGGTGTACGGCGCCGTGCCCGTCCCGCTCCTGGGCGCTCACCCGCTGCTGCTCGGCGGGGCCGGTACCAGCGGGGCTGGAGCCTCGGGCGCCAGCGTCCCCGGCAAGACGTTCTGCTGCGGCATCTGCGGGCGCGGCTTCGGGCGCCGCGAGACGCTGAAGCGCCACGAGCGCATCCACACGGGCGAGAAGCCACACCAGTGCCCGGTGTGCGGGAAGCGCTTCCGCGAGTCCTTCCACTTGAGCAAGCACCACGTGGTGCACACCCGCGAGCGGCCCTACAAGTGCGAGCTGTGCGGCAAGGTCTTCGGCTACCCGCAGAGCCTCACCCGCCACCGCCAGGTGCACCGGCTCCAGCTGCCCTGCGCCCTGGCCGGGGCCGCTGGCCTCCCCGCCAGCCAGGGCGCGACGGGGTCCTGTGGCCCGGGCGCTTCGGCCACGTCCGGGGGCGCCGCCGATGGACTGAGCTATGCCTGCTCGGACTGCGGCGAGCACTTCCCGGACCTCTTCCACGTCATGAGCCACAAGGAGGCGCACATGGCGGAGAAGCCGTACGGCTGCGACGCCTGCGGCAAGACGTTCGGCTTCATTGAGAACCTTATGTGGCACAAGCTGGTCCACCAGGCTGCTCCTGAGCGCCTGCTCCCGCCCGCGCCCGGCGGCCCCCAGCCCTCGGATGGCTCCAGCAGCACCGATGCGGCCAACGTGCTGGACAACGGGCTGGCCGGGGAGGTGGGGGCGGCCGTGGCGGCGCTGGCAGGGGTGTCTGGGGGTGACGATGCGAGTGGGGCGGCGGTGGCCGGGGGCGGCGGGGCTGCTGGTGCGGGCCCCGAGCGCTTCAGTTGTGCCACGTGCGGCCAGAGCTTCAAGCACTTCCTGGGCCTCGTGACTCACAAGTACGTGCACCTGGTGCGGCGGACCCTGGGCTGCGGCCTCTGCGGCCAGAGCTTCGCGGGTGCCTACGACCTGCTCCTGCATCGCCGCAGCCACCGGCAGAAGCGGGGCTTCCGCTGCCCGGTGTGCGGCAAGCGCTTCTGGGAGGCGGCCCTGCTGATGCGCCACCAGCGCTGCCACACGGAGCAACGGCCCTACCGGTGCGGCGTGTGTGGCCGAGGCTTCCTGCGCTCCTGGTACCTGCGGCAGCACCGCGTGGTGCACACGGGCGAGCGGGCCTTCAAGTGCGGCGTGTGCGCCAAGCGCTTCGCGCAGTCGTCCAGCCTGGCGGAGCATCGGCGGCTGCACGCGGTGGCCCGGCCCCAGCGCTGCGGCGCCTGCGGCAAGACCTTCCGCTACCGCTCCAACCTGCTGGAGCACCAGCGGCTGCACCTGGGCGAGCGCGCCTACCGCTGCGAGCACTGCGGCAAGGGCTTCTTCTACCTGAGCTCCGTGCTGCGCCACCAGCGCGCACACGAGCCGCCGCGGCCCGAGCTCCGCTGTCCCGCCTGCCTCAAGGCCTTCAAGGATCCTGGCTACTTCCGTAAGCACCTGGCGGCTCACCAGGGCGGCCGGCCCTTCCGCTGCTCCTCCTGCGGTGAGGGTTTCGCCAACACCTATGGCCTCAAGAAACACCGCCTGGCCCACAAGGCCGAGGGCCTCGGGGGGCCTGGAGCAGGGACGGGCACCTTGCCCGGGAAGGATGCCTGACCAGGGCGGGGGGGGTGCTTCCCATCTGCCACTCCAATCAGGTGTCCTTTTCCGGACTCGCCCCTTTGGGAGGCTGATCGGACTCCTTCCCCTCCTCTCTTTGTCCCATCCATCCTTCGGAACTTCAGACAGACTAGCCTCCTTCAAGGCCCATGTCATGCAAACTCAAGACTGAACCACTCCCATCTGGACCTCTCTGGCCCCCTTCTCCTCCTATCAGACGCTGAACTTGATCCTCCGTCCAACCCCGTTTTGTAACTCTCATCAGTCCCCTGCCCCAGCAGCTGTTCAGTCCCCCAATCAGCTTGGTGGAGATGGGCCTGAACAGCCCCTCCCCCTTCCTTTGGAATCTGGCCGGACAGTGGAGTACAAGCAGTTTGGGAGGGCACAGGGGGGACTGGGCGCTCTTGGTTTGTGGGGGTGGGGGGCGGGTGGCAGACGCGGCTTGTACAGAGCGGAGAATAATAAATCTTATCAACAGGGCCGCTGGAGTCCTTTCTTCCCTCCCAGGGGGAGGGGATTAAGCACTGACAAACCGAAGGTTGAGAAGTTTTGTTCCCTGGGATTTTGATTTCCTGACACCTCCTGCCTCACCCTCGCTCTCTCTGCTTTTCCTCCTTCAGCTGGTAGTTACCAAGGGTTCACCATATCCAGGCTCTAGGCTTCCAGTCGGGCAAATGGGAGATGAACAAAACAGGTAAGTCGCTGCTTTCGGGAACTGACGATGTGCCTATACTCCTTCCCCTTCAAGAAGCTTTTGGCATTTGTTCACTCAGCCAACATTGCCCCAAGGCCCCTGTCTGCCGGGTCCTTCGATGGACTCTGGGGAAACATGAATTGGACGTGTTCCTTGCCCTCGAGTGAGATGGAAAAGAACCGGTAAACCATTACTGTGTTCCAGCCTTGTGCAGATGCGTGTTTATTATACAGCTCGCTCGTAGTAACCTCTCCCTCCAGGGTGACTTAGGGGAACTTCAAAAGCCCTTTCACAGCCCTCATTTTGGTTCTTGGAACAGTGAAATATATGACCTGCAAGGTTCATTTAGTTATCCTTGTCGGAAGAGGATGCTGAGCTCGTAGAGAAGAAAGAGGCCCCAAAGATCCCTAAGAAGTTCGTGGTAACACTGGGACTACAGTCCGGGGACCCTCAATACTGAAACCTGAAGACAAAGCCGGCTCAGCGGGCACTGCCTGGGTGAGTCCGGTTTGACCCACGAGAGGGCGGCAGTGTGGCCACCATGCTCTAAGGCTGGAGATCCAGCAGGCGACAGACCTCGTACCAGGGCTCAGAAGTCACATGGATGTGGACCACCATAATATAAAGGACATGGAAGTTTCACCGGGGGCTGAGAGCATGGAAGAGTCACTTTATCAGACTAGGGGACTAACCAAGCTTCCTGCAGGAGGAGGAGGAGGATGCCCGAAGGACGACAGAGCCACAGGAGCTTGCCAGGTAAAGTGGACAAAGAATTCCAGGTGGAGGGTTTTGTGTGTCTAACTCAACCCAGCTCTTCCAGAGAATTTCAAATAGATTGGTACGGCTTGAGAGGCTGGCGGTAGGAGGCTGGATACCGAAGGGCCATGAATTCCCAATAGCGGAGCTTGGGTGATCTTGTAGGCCCGGGGCTGGCAGCTAGCAGCTGCTGGATATAAGACACTGACACATTTGGTTTAGCCCATACATTAAAAAAAAAAAAGGCTGAGTTATCTGCCAACATTTGAAAATCAAGAGATTTTACATAATACGAACTAATGGAACTTCTGAAAAATTTGGAAGATCTAGCAACACAGTCTGCATCCTCCCCGGGGCCAAGTAGCCGTTGCTCTCTTTGGACGTGGCATATATCCTCCAGTTTGCTGCCATTTCCCCAGCACTGTCAAATCCCAACGCTGAGCCCAAGTGTCAGTGGTCCTATCTCACCTCGCTGGTCCTGATGTTTCCCCTCAAACCCGGCCACCTTCCTCACTTAGTTACATTGCCGCCACAGTTCCTGTAGGCACTCACGTTTGGAATCCCTTCTCACGGCCACAAGGATCTGTGGGTTGGTGACAAGGTTGGGGTCTGAGTTTTGGAAGGATGGATCCGCGTGGCCACAGTATGGAGAATGAAGCGAGCAGGGCGTGGACGTGTGAGACCACTGTCGGCTTGGTCTACAAGAGTAGTGATGATGAAAAGAAGCATTCAGATTCCAAAGATATTTGGCTCAACAGCGGGAAATTGATAGGGAGTCAGATAAATGGATGAAGGAGGAAAAAGACTCAAGGAACCTGCCAAGGCTTCTAGCTTGGGTGGTGATGCCAGTGATGGGAAACACGGGCGTTTCCTTGGTAAAAACTGAATTCTGTTCCCCTTATGAGTTGTCTGTGGGACAGCTTATGGGGGTGTTGGGGGAAGGGGAAGGGGTGCAAATCCAGGGCTCTCCCACCTTTAGTATCCTGACACGGGAGTCCCTTTGTTTTGCCAAACTTCCCTGACCCCCAATCCCATAGCTGAACGACATAGCTTCTTTGAATAGCCAGACGCTGTCCACCCCATTCTGATGATGAGGAAACAGAGGTTTGGAGAGAGTTGCAACTCACTGCTGGGGCCAGGACCACAGTGTGGCCCTTCTACCCCCAGCCCTGGAACACAAGACCAACATAGAGAAAACCCTTCATAAAGTCCTTTAATGGGAACAGAACTGGAGGCTTCCCACCTGCAGCTCCTCCTCTGCCCAACCCCCCAGTGACCCAACTCCTGTTCCCCAGCCGCCAGACACCAGCCAGGCCACCACACTGCCACCCACCAACCATTCCTTGGCATAGCTTGGGACCAAGCTGTAAGCGGTTTGCTTCAAATTGGGAGTGAAGGTAGTTAGAGAAACTTGAGGCTACTGTGTAGACCTGGGGGACCATGGGCTCTGAGCCTGAAGCTTTAGGAGGGGGATGTTAGGTGACTGTTTGTGGTCTGGGTTTTCAGTTGCCTTGGAAGAGGAGTCTGGGTGGCTTAGGGAGGGACCACATGGGAGCAGGGCTGGTAGCTCCTGCAGTCAAAATTCTTACGGTCAGGCTTCCATCCTTGCGACCTGAGCGCTCCTGGCTATGACTTGGGGACCCTCTGGCTTTGAGGTGATGGGGTCCCAGTCTCTTTATGGAGGACCCGGTGGGCATCTTCTGCCTGAGGACGGGTAGGCATCCCATGGTCAGTGCAATCCAGTGAGGTAGGCAAAATGTTCCATCCTGGTCCCCCCTCTGCAGTGCTCAGCTCTGCTGCCGCAAGCTGTGTCTTGCGCGAGGACAACCCATCAGGGGGGCAAACGGGGCAATGAAATCGAGCCCGTGTTCCTTGCATTTGCTGGGCATCCACAGGGCTGCCTCTGTGCCTTCCTCTGAATCTCATGCGGGTGCTGGGTGGCTTGTGAGCGTCCTGAGCCCGCTTCTCCCTCTGCTCACCCACCCTGGCCGCTCGTTGCCATCTCCGTGGGCTCTTACGTCACCTCTCCCCCAACCTCTCCCCTTCCTCCCCTGCCTCCGTATCCCACCCACCCCTCCCCTGCAACCTGCCGCCTACCTCCCACGTTCCTGCTCTCCCAGACTACTGGTCGATCTCCACCTTCACTTTGGCGGTCTCCCCACGTCCCTCTTCCAGAGTGTTTCCTGCCCCACACCCACTCCCTGACCCGTCGGCCCCCGATGCCAGCTGGCTTCCAGAGTCTCCCAACCCCGGTCCCGGCCCGTGGAAGTGGGTGCGCTGATGCTTTCGGAAGTTGGAGGAGTTGTTGAAAGTGCGATCGCAGAGGGTGCAGCGGAAGGGGCGCTCGCCAGTGTGGATGCGGGCGTGGCCGCTGAGCACCGAGGACTGGGTGAAGCCCTTGCCGCACACGCCGCAGTGGTAGGGCCGCTCGCCCGTGTGCACCCGCTCGTGGTCTCGCATGTCTGAGGAGCGGCGGAACGGCTTGGCGCAGAACCTGCAGGCGAAAGGCTTCCCCACCGCCGCGCCTGCGGCCGCCGCAGCCATCACCACCTCCGACCTCTCCTGGGGCACCCCGGGCCGCTGTTCTTGAGCCGCCGCCGCCTCCGGAGGCCTTTGAGAGGTCCCCGGCTCCACCCCGTGTCGGTGCTGGTGCCGCAGCAGAGGTGCCAGGGCCTTGAAGGCCCGGGGGCAGAGCGGGCAGCGGTAGGGCCGCTCTCCTGTGTGCAGGCTGTAGTGGGCACGGAGGCTGGCGGGGCCTGGACAGCTGTGGCCACACACATGACACCGGCTTGGGTCCCCACCCTGCCCACCACCCTCAGCCCCCGCCAGGTGGCCGTGTTCGTGGAACAGCAGCTCGGAGACCAGCCGGAAGACAGCTGGGCACAAGGCACAGTGGAGAGAACCTGGCTCCGGGGGCTCAGGTACCAGCGTGGTGTCCGTCACCTTCACCACCTGGATCTCGATGAGGTCACTCGGGGGGGTGGCCGGGCGGCTATCATCAGGCACCAGGACCTGGGTGAAGCGGGGGGGGGGGGGAGAAACAAGGAGCCTGTGGACTCTGCCTCAAGGCCTCCCCACTACGCCTTATTAAACACACGTATTAAACACACTTACTAAAACACACTCTGTAACATACTGAGCCCCTTAATTTCTAGATTCGGCTCTCCTTCCTCTGAGATTCTGCCGTATGACCACCAAGACTTCCCCTCCTGTCCAAAATATATCACAGATCCAGCCATTTCTCTCCTCCACCCCACTTACAATTAAGCCAATCATTTCTTGCCAAGTCCCCTGACCCTCTGAATGACTCTGTTCCTACGCCTGCTCCCTTATAACCCACCTCCCCAAAGCAGCCCGAATGACCTTTTGAAAACGGAAATCAGACAGCAGTCATTTTCCCACTCAAAACCCTCCCATGATTCCAACTGCTCTTAAAATCCAAAAACGCCATCTACTACCCATCATGATCTGGCTCCCGCTTATCTCTCTGACCCTAGTGTAAATATAAGCCGGCACACAGCTGACTTCTCTCTTCTAAATTTAGCTTCCCTACCCCCCAACTTTATCAGCTCACTCTTTTTTATAGAACGTAGCACAATAAGTCTCGTCTATTGTCTCTCTTCCCTACCCAACTGCAAGCTGCAAAAGAATACAGCTTATGTGTCTCATTCACCTCTCCATCTGTCTAGCCCAAGTAGGAGCTGAGTAAATGTCTGTTGAATGAATGGTTGTCCTCAGATACCCTCCCATCCTGAGTGGGGTTCCAAGGTCACCTGGAGCAGTCATTTCTCCCCCCAAATCCTCCCCTGGGCATCAGGACGCATCACTCAGACCCTTGCAGAATCATCCCCCCACCCCAACGTGCATGCCCCAACCATAACCCCACACCTTTGTCTTTCAGGGTCACCTTCCCAACTTTCCACCTTAGAATTTCTGAGGCCCCGCCCTCTGAAGGCTCCGCCCCCTAATTAGACAAACTTCATCCCCGGGACTCCTCTCTCTGGACCTATCACCAGCTCAGATGTTCCGCCCAACGCCCTCCTCAGGCTCCACCCCCACTCAGGCCCCGCCCCTCCACCCTCATAGGCTCCGTGCTAAGCCCCACCCCTCGCCCACCCCGAGAAAGCACCGCCCCCAGGGCCGGAGCACTAAATACCTTCCCCGCCCAGCCCTAAGCCCCGCCCTGGCCCCGCCCACCCCTGCGCCCTCCTCCCGCCTCGAGCTCCCCGCCCAGGCCCCTTCCTCGCCCGCACCAGGTCCGGAGGCTCCGGGGATCTCGGCTCCGGGGCCGCTGAGCTCGGACTCCGGGGCTCCGGGCGCGCAGCGGCCATCTTGTGCCCAGGCCCCGCCCCCGAGGCCCGCGGTCGCTCCGGGAGGGGGCGTGGCCTGGGTTGGCGTCAGCGCCTTGGCGCAGGCGCACTGGAGGACGGGCCGGGGCTTCCCAGGAGCCGGGTCTCCCCCTCCCCGGGGAGAAAGTGATGAATTTCTTCCTAATTGCCTGTCACTTCCCGCAGGAGACAGCCTGCGTGGGTTACTGGGTGGCTGCGAACTAATTCGAATTTCTCTTTTTAACCTATATGAGTAAGCTCTGGCAGTCAGTTGACACTGACCAGAATTGAATAACCTTTGTTCTCCTTTCATGTTACACGTTTTTGTGGTCACCTCCTCTGCATGGCTTGTGATAACCCAGTGAGGCAAAGTTTATGAATGTAAGGTGTTTAAAGTCCGTTTGCAGAAAGATACTCAGCAAACAGCAACACTGGTGATACTGGGATTTATTTGCAAAAGACCTTAGGTGGTGTGGTGTAACGTTTGGGAAACGCCTTTTTTTCAGCCACGCGCAACGGCATGCGGCATCTTAGTTGCCGACCAGGGATGAACTGGTGCCCCCTGCAGTGGAAGTGCGGAGTCTTAACTACCGGACCGCCAGGGAAGTCCCGGGAAATGCTCTTTTGGAGGAAAGAGCCCAAAGACTGGCGGTTTTCGGCAGCACCAAGGACAGGGCTGAGGCCTTAGCCCTCCAACTGTTAATTTCATGGCCTGGCTGCGTGACCTTGGAGAGGTCAACATACTTCTCTCGACTGTGCCTGCATTTTCTCATGTACAAAAGTGTAGAGGGTTGTAAAACCTAATAAGAAAGAGATATGCAAGATCTTTGGAACAACCTTAAGTTGTTTTCTTGGCAGGGCAGGGTAGGAGATACTAAACATGAAGGTCATTCCTAAAGTCTCTGTTTCTCCTCCTTATGGGAACATGATTAAGATTGCATTTTCCTTTGCAGTTAGACGTGGCCATGTGATTCCCTTTGCCCAATGAACTATAAGTGAAACCAATGTGTGTCAACTTCAGCACAAGATAAGAGCCTGCAAGCTGTTCACCACTTTCCATCCAGGCTGTTCTGTGTGTGGGGATCTGTTGGGTGAAGTGAAGTTTCCATCAGCCTGAATTCCAGAGTATGTATCTACAGTGACCAGAAACTGATGCTCATCTTCCTTGGATATATAGCATTTAAAATTATCATTTGTTTGATTAAAGCCACTGAGCTTTGGGGTTGTTTGTTACTGCAGCAGAACCTATTGTATCTTGACTGATAAACCTAGGGAGTCTTTTTTCTTCTTCTTTTTTATTTTGGCTGCATTGGGTCTTTGTTGCTGCAGGTGGGCTTTCTCTAGTTGTGGCGAGCAGGGGTTACTCTTTGTTGCAGTGCGCGGGTTTCTCATTGTGGTGGCTTCTCTTGTTGTGGAGCGCAGGCTCTAGGTGCGTGGGCTCAGTAGTTGTGGCACGCGAGTTCAGTATTTGTAGCGCATGGGCTTAGTTGCTCAGCGGCATGTGGGATCTTCCCGGATTGAACGTGTGTCCCCTGCATTGGCAGGTGGATTCTTAACCACTGTGCCACTAGGGAAGTCCTAGGGAGTCTTTTCTTAATTTTATTTTGAACCATTTCTGTATACCAAAATTATTTGGAATCATGTAAACGGCTCCCTATCCTCACTAATAAACTTAGAAGACTATACAACTTTACAGAAGCAGTCTAAGCCCTCTGTGTATCCCCCCATCCATTTTCCTCCCTCCCTCCCCTGAGGTTATTAGATTTTGCATTTGCTGTTTATCATGCCCACGCATGCCTTCCTATTTTGCTACGTATCTGATACAACATGATATTGTTCTGCGTATGTTAACACATTTAGGATAAATGATATCATTTCAGTGTAAGCTTCTCTAACTTTTTGCCCCCTCGACATTGTTTTTTATATTTGTAAACATGGATACCTGTAGTCTAGTCACTCGTTGTCAATGCTGGTGTGATAGCCCACTGGTGATGATGCCATAGTACATTTTTTCATTCTCCTGTTGAAGGACATTGGGTTGGTTCCAATTTTTTTCCTTTTTATTGAAGTATAGTTGATTTACAATATTGTGTTAGTTTCAGGTGTACAGCAAAGTGATTCTGATATACATATATATGCATATATACATATATATTCTTTTTTGGATAGAAATATTCCTTTAAACGTTTTTTTCCGTTATAATTTATTACAAGATATTGAATATAGTACCCTGTGCTATACAGTAGGTCCTTTTTTTTTTTTTTATCTTTTTTTTTTTTTTTTTTTTTTGCTGCAGAAAGCTTTATTGTTTCCCTTTGGCCCAGGGCTCGGAGAGGGCTCCAGGGCGGTTAACAAGCTGCCCAGTGGCTGCAGGGAGAGGCTGCAGGCAGAAGCCCTGACTCCGGAGGGGCTCCTCACAGGCCGCTGGGCTCCAGGGGCTCCTAGTGGTGCCTGAGGCTGAGCCTTTGGAAGAGTCACTCGCCCAGCCCAGCCTGGGGGCCGAGCAGCCTGTGGAGGTTGGTCAGGCGGTCGCCCATCTTTTTGATGAGCTTCACCTGGTCATCCAGGAAGTGGCTCCAGGAAGTCCAGAGGTGGAGTCTGCGCGGGCAGAGCCCAGGGCCTGCGGACCCACAGGGCCTGGCGCAGGTTCTTCTCCGTCAGCCGGGCGGCTTCCACGGCGTCCTGGGCTTTACCCACGCTCCTGGGACGGCTTCGGCACGTCCTGGAAGAGGGCGCGGCCACAGCGCTGCTTTTGCCTTTTCCAGTGAGCTCGGGCCCTCCGGCTTCTCCTCGGCCCGTTCGCGAAACGATGTCTCACGCCCTCGCGAGCTGCCGCGTCGTGTGGGAAGAGAAGCGCAGAGACAGGTAGGTGTGGGAGAGCGGCAGACGCACGTTACCAGGCGGGTGACTGCGGCCTCTACCCGGCGGAGTAATTGTGACGAATCTGGGAGCTCATGCTTGGTCTGCAGTAAGGAGCTAAGCTCAGAAAATGGTGTTGGCTGGTCCCGGAGGGCGAGGAGAGCTGAGTGGGTGATTCCAAGGTTGTGACTGGAAAAAAGCTTGGAGGGTGGTCCGAGTCTGGAGGAAGGGGCGCCCTTGGGTCTGTTCAGTCCAAACACTGTGGAAGCAAGAGACACATGCGTGGCCAGCGCGCTACCGGTTATCTATAGTACTGTGCATATGCTGACCCCATACTCCCAATTTATCCCTTCTCCCCATTTATCCCTCCCCCTACATTTCCCCTATGGTAACCATAAGTTTGTTTTCTATGTCTGTGAGTCTGTTCCTGTTTTGTAAATAAGTTCATTTGTACTATTTTTAAGATTCCTCACGTAAGTGATACTGTATAATGTTTGTGTTTCTCTTACTTACTTCACTTAATATTACCATCTCTAGTTGCATCCATGTTGCTGCAAATGGCGTTATTTCATTCTTTTTTATGGCTGAATAGTATTGCATCATAGATATATGATGGAATATGTGATGGATATATGATGGATATATATGTGATGGAATACTACTCAGCCATAAAAAAGAATGAAATATATATATCTCACAACTTCTTGTTTCCTTTTTTTTTTTTTTTTTTTTTTTTTTTTTTTTTTTTTTTTTTTTTT